>NC_057798.1:600974181-600981956 GCF_018294505.1 Triticum aestivum | reverse complement strand
CGTTGCCTCTGAATGAACAGGAACCCGTGGTGTGGAGGGCTGGATGAACAGTAGACGGTGGAGGGGTGGCCATGGAGGGGTGGTTGAACAGGACCCCGTGGTGCGGAGGGCTAGATGAACAGTAGACGATGGAGGGGTGCCCATGGAGGGGTGGTAGAACAGTAGCCGGTGGAGGCTGGATGAACAGGAGCCCGTGGAGATTGGAGGAGGTCGACGGTAGCCCATGGAGGCTGGAGGAGGTCGACGGTGGAGATGAACAGTATCCCGTGGAGTCCCGTTTTGCGGTACGCCACACCCCTCCCCCTCCCCCCGTTTCGACCGTAGCGCTCCAACACAAGTCCGCTGCGTCTGTTTTGCGGTATGCCACACCCACCCCGATCAACAGGACCCCCGTTTCGATCGTAGGAGGTCCGTTTCCTCCATTTTGCGGTACGCCAGGCCCCTCCCGATCAATAGGACCCCATTTCGAACGTGGCCGGTCGAACACAAGGCCATTTCCTCCGTTGTGCGGTACGCCAGGCCTCGTTTCCATCGCCTGTTCCGTCCAAGCCCTCCCGATGAACACGACCACGCATTCCGTTCCGACGCAGCCGGTTGGCTCCCCATGAACACGGCGACGACGCTGTTTCTCCGTTCCGACCTAGCCATGTACGTTTGCTCGAGTAGGCGTTCGAGACCCTGCCCGTATGTACGTACGTGGCCGTATTTTCTTTCTTGCACCCTCGCCGTTGTATGTACGTGTACATGCTACGTGCGCGCCTCTACTACGACACGTGCACGCCGCTACATCTACGACACATGCGCGCCTCTACATCGACCAGTATGTACGTACACGTTCGTGACCAGAATGACAACGCTACGTACACTTCAACCAGGAGGGTCCTGACTGTCAGGCACTTCCTTGCGTGCGAAGATATAGCTGGTGGGTCCCAGCAGTCAGGGGGGCGAATCGTTTTTTTTTTGCCCGGACGCACTTCCTTGCGTGCGAAGGTGTAGCTGGTGGGTCCCAGCAGTCAGGGGGGAAACGTTTTTTTCGCGAAATATGGTGGCCCGTCCGGTGGGTCCCCGCTGTCAGGTGGAGGAATAATTATTTTGCGCGTAATAAGGAGGCACTTCCTTGCTGCAGCCGTGGACCCAGCTGTCAGCCTCTCTACGTACAGTCCACATCCGATGGAAGCCGTTCCTTGACCACATTGACCACGCCGCGCCGAGAGCACCAGGGCGGTGGACGACGGCGATGCCTAGGAAGGGGACGACGCGAAGCCGGGGAAGACGCGGCAGTGGATGCCCACGCGTAGAGGAGTACGAGGTTCACTGGTTCGCTGCGGTGTGAGGCTGCCATCGCCGCAGAATAACAGGGGGTGTGGGTGAGGAGAGGGATGGCCTGGCCAGCGGTGGGACTAGTAGGGGGCGGTGAGGCCTCCCCCGCATCGCAACCGTCCACGGGAGGCAGGAGCACGAGGCACGACCAGTGCTGGTTTGGGCGGCTGGAGCAAGAAGACCAGAGGTTGAAGAAGCAATACGACCGTTGGATGGACATCGTACAGTCACTGGAGCTAGAATCGTGCATATTGACTAAGTTGACAAAGCCCTCCGTCCCCGTCAACGTAGTAGGTCCACAAGTCAGCCTGCCACTATACTGGGTCCCAGCTAATAGGGGGAGTAATCATTTTTTTGTGCGTAATAAGGAGGCAGTTCCTTGGGTGCGAAGATATAGCTGGTGGGTCCGAGCTATCAGCGGTGGTAACATTTTTTTTGCGAAATACTGAGGCCATTTCGGTGGGTCCCTGATGTCAGGTAGACGAATCATTATTTTGCGCGTAATAAGGAGGCATTTCCTTGCGTGCGACCGTGGACCCAGCTGTCGGCCTCTCCACGTACAGTCCACTTCAGATGCATCTCGGTCGTTGACCACGTTGACCAGGCCGCACCGAGAGCACCAGGGCAGTGGACGACGGCGAGGCCTAGGAAGGGAATGACACGGAGGGAGGGAAGACTCAGCAGTTGTTTCCCACGCGGAGGGGAGTATGACTGAACGAGGGTTTACTGGTTCGTCTGCTGTCGCCGGAGAATAACAGCAGGTGTGGGTGAGTAGAGGGATGGCTAGGCCAGCGATGGGAGTACGGTGGGGCGGTGAGGCCTGCGCGGCAGCACAGCCGGCCACGGGAAGGAGGGAGCAGGCAGTCCCGCCGGCGCTTGTTTGAGCGGCTGGAGCAGGAAGAGCAGAAATTGAAGAAGCACGACGGCCATTGGATGGACATCCAACCGTCACTGCTTGTGCGTCAACCTTTTTTTTAGGAAAGCTCAAATCTGTGGAAAACAGCATACATCCCATCTGCCATTATTTCTAATAATTTACAGCCCATTTGCTAATTCTTAAGGTTTTTTTGGAGCCCATATTCTTTTTGTTAGCATTACAGCCGATATTGTGGCCATGGTTAAAAAATTATACGAAATTTTGCATATTTCGGTGCGGTCCGAACTGTTTTTAATCCCGAAAGTTCGACTCACATTCAAACTGATTTTAAAAATAAATTTATATCAATATAATATCCAACAAATTCTCCACACATAAAAATTAATGTAATTTAAAATCTTGAAATGAAAAAAAATATTTGAAACTAATTGCCGGTTTGATGTGTTTTAAAAACTTACAGCCCATTTCTCATTACTGATGGGCCATTTTCTCCGCCAGCCGAATGAAAAGCTCTCCTTGTCTTGAAAGATTTGCAGCCCAACAGGCCTGACAAAGAGACTTAATTGGCAAATCACAAAAAAACTAGGTTGTGGCCATGGACCCAGCTGTCAGCCTCTCCACGTACAGTGCTCTTCCGATGGAAGTCATTCCTTGACCATGTTGACCACGCCGCGCGGAGAGCACCACGGCGGTGGACGATGACAAGGCCTAGGAAGGGGACGACGCGGAGCCAGGGAAGACGCGGCAGTGGAAGCCCGCGCGGAGAGGAGTACGAGGGTTCACTGGTTCGGCTGCGGTGTGAGGCTGCCGTCGCCGCAGGTCCTAGCCAGCGATGGGAATAGTAGGGGGCGGTGAGGCCTCCGCGGCAGCACAGCCGGCCATTGGAGGCAGGAGCATGCGGCACGACCGGCGCTGCTTTGGGCGGCTGGAGCAAGAAGACCAAAGGTTGAAGAAGCACTACAGCCATTGGATGGACATCGTGCGGTCACTGGAGCTAGAATCGTTCATATTGACTAATTTGACAAAGCCCTTTGGCCCCGTCAACTTAGTAGGCCCACAAGACAGCCTCCCACCAAGGTGGGTCCCAGCTAGCCGGGGGAGTATGCATTTTTTTGTGCGTAATAAGGAGTTACTTCCGGTGGGTCCAAGATGACAGCGGGGGGAGCATTTTTTCGGAGTGGGTGAGTAGAGGGATGGCTAGGCCAGCGATGGGAGTATGGTGGGGCCGTGAGGCCTGCGCGGCAGCATAGCTGGCCGCGGGAGGAGGGAGCAGGTAGTCCCGCTGGCGCTTGTTTGAGCGGCTGGAGCATCAAGAGCAGAGATTGAAGAAGCACGACAGCCGTTGGATGGATATCCAACGGTCACTGCTCTCGTGTGTTGACTAAGTTGACAGGGCGTTGCATGTGCGTCAACCTTTTTTTATGAAAGCATACGCGTCAACCTGTAGTAGGTGCACAAGTCGGCCTCAAATCTGTGGAAAACAGCATACAGCCCATCTGCCATTATTTCTAATAATGTACATCTCATTTGCTAATTCTTAAGATTTTTTTGGAGCCCATCTTCTTTTTGTTAGCATTACACCCCATATTGTGGCCACGATTAAAAACTATACGAAATTTTGCATATTTCGGTGCGGTCAACTGTTTTTAATCCAGAAATATCGATTCACATTCAAACTATTTTTAAAAATAATTTATATAAATATAAAATCAAAATAATTGTCCACGCATACAAATCAATGGAATTTAAGATCTTGTAATGAAAAAAAATGAAACTAATTCCCGGTTTGATGTTTTTTAAAAATGTACAGGCCATTTCTGGGCAAACCGAATGAAACTCTCCTCATCTTGAAACATTTGCAGCCTAGCACGGCCGATAAAGCAGGTAGGCCTTGTTTGGGTATTTCTTTAAAAAAATAGAACTGGGCTAGCCATTTTCAGCAAGAAAAAAACACAACTGGTCTCATGATGTGGTAAACATAAATAAAACCCTGGCTAGACGGGCCACAGCCCCCGCACAGCCCCGTTGTTACCCTGATCCGTCACTAAAACTAGTATAAATAACAACTGCTTGTTCCTCATTGTCTCAAAAAAACTGCTTGTTCCTCAATAAAAAAACTGCGCGACTTGCTGGGTCCCTGGTGTCAGCCGCTCATAGTGTAATTTTCTCGTTTATTGACTATGTGGATGATGGCGTGAGCCCCAGATGTCCAACCATTAGGAGGAACCATATTTTTAGGCTTGTACTATAGAGGCACTTGCTTGCGTACTGCCATGACACTGGTGGGTCCCTACTGTCATCCTCTCCACGTACAATCATCTCCTTGTTCCTCTCGGTTGTTGACGATGTTGACAACGCAAGAGGGCGGCGCACCACGCACGGCGAGCGAACCAAGGCCGCAAGGCGGGGGACGACAAAGAGGCCTCGGACGGAATGAACAGGAGCCGCTGAAGATGCGCCGGTCTAGTCACAGGCGGAGGGGAATACGAGGATTGACTGGTGGGGGTGGTGGGGGCTAGTCACTTGGCTTCTGTAATGCATAGTGAGCTCAAGCAGCCGGCATGAGTGATGTTATTTCCCTTGGTTGTGATTTGTTACAATATTTCACTCTAAATTAAATGAATGGCAAGCCATTTGCCTTGTTTCAAAGAAAATATGACAGTCACAGCCGAGTTGAAAAGGGCAGGAACATCTAACTCCAGCTTACAAACTGTACAAAAGCACGAGGGTTGATTGTTCATCAGGTTTACAAAAAAACCCAGATTGAAAAGGGCAACAACATCTAACTCCAGCACTGTTTTCGGCAGTCACAGTCAAATGGATCGGTCAGGTCCATAGAATGAACATCCTGGATCGTAAAATTTACTAGATTGTGACCACAATATGTTGTAAATATAAGCCTGACACGTTCAGAAGCTCTTTTGCCCACCTGCAACTCCTTTTTTTGCTCTTCGACATACCCACCTGTCAAAACCATGCTCCTGATAAACTTAAGCCTGATGGACAATAGTAACCTCACATTCAGCCGGAAGAATGTGACAAATCTTGTGTTTGCACGGTTGGCTACATATCGTTCTAGCGTTATTGTCTTCAATCGAATCTCATGAGAAGTGAGAAAATCCCGATGCTTACGAATCCACCGATTGGTTATAACTTTCTTACCCCGTCCTGATGCCTAAATAGACATGAAAATTGAAAACAGTTAAGGTCTAAAAGAAGAGTGTCGAAAGAGCAACAGCTGAACGATTAATTCTAGTACACTATATGCGGGCTTCCAATGTGCGTGAAATTATCACCTTTATATACAACTTCTCCAGACATGGAAAGCATTGCAGCAAGCCAATAATCTTGTTCAGATCAAAACTATTCATTTGGATATATAATATCTTGACAGAATCCAGCACCATTGATAGGCCATCCATGGAGAAACTCTTCATTGAGCATAGAACATAATATTAGTACAAAATGTGTACTCCGAGATGATATATAAATTATGCGCAGAAATTTAAAATGCGGCATATGGTTACAAGTGCAGATGATAATATAAAGTACCTGAAGAACTGTGGAGCCAAACACCATATTGACATGAGCACAGAGATCATGTATTACACCCAAGGTCTTCAGTTTAGGCGCGGAGAGGACGGTTATTTGCAACGGTGAATAACTAGAATCAAGGATCAACCTTTGAAGTGAAGGGGCATCTTGGATGATGAGTTGCCTTCCGTCAAAAGAAATTCCAGTTCTTACAAGGTTAGGCGACTTTATTTGGAGACAACCGATTCTAACTGTGAAAACAAGCACCAAGCATTCCAGCGCAGGGCAACTGGAGTGGATGATGCTGTGCAATGAGGCCTCCGATATACGAACCCGAACAAGTGAAAGTTTCTTGAGAAATGGGAGTCGAAGGTTTAGTACCAGATTGTCTGGAAGGTAGCACAGCGCAAAGGTGGCGGTGTGGAGAGAGGAGGAAAACCGCGAGATGGACATCGGTGCTGAGGGCACAAGTTCATGGCGTTCTGTATGTGGTATGTGATTTCTAGGGGAATAGTAGAACTCAAGCAGCTGTAGTTCTGTGAATTCAGGGGATTGCAGCCAGGTGTCCACCGTGCAGGGCATGGTATGCTTGCTCAGGTAGTATGACGGGATGTAGAGGCTTTGAACGGAGCCCTGGTGGGAGGAGATGATGGCTCTGGGGATTTCAAAATCATTGAAGATAGATAGCTGACGGCAGTCGAGATTAAGGGGCACGGCGCCATAAAGGGCGCCACCGAATTGAGAGGACTTGGGTGCGACAGCAATCCTTGGTGGGGAGAAACGAGATGATCTCCCCAAGGACGGCGTCCGAGAGATCGCTGATGCGGCCCACCCGAGATTCTACGGGTTCCTGGGATCCGGTGGGGGCGGGGTCGCCGCTTCCTCCCGCGCTGCCGGGTGCGGGATCTACAACAGGCGTCGCCGCTGGCGGGAGCCTCATCTTCTTGGCATTGGGGTTAGCCGACTCCATTTTCCTCGAGGGCGTCGCATTGCTCTCACGGATTTGATCAGAGTAACGAATGACGAGCCTAGTTGTAGTGCGAGCGAAGAAGAAGGGGAGCTGGGGGTTTTCTGTAGGAGTGAGGAAGAAGGGGAGATGGGGTTTTCTGTAGGAGTGAGGTGAGGAATATGGGGGTACGAGTGGAGCGAGCTGACGTGAGGTGGGTGGGAGCGAGGAGGAAGAAGAGCACCCAGGTTTTTTTTGTGGGGGAGGGGGGCGGTGTGCTGGGTGTGGGTAGCGCCTTTTGAATTAATTTTACTATTTACTAGTGTGGATTGGCTGTTTTGTCTTGGGCCCAGAGAAACAATTACTACTAGTACAGTCGAGACACTCTACAGCTACCCAGAAAAACAATTACTACTAGTACGGTGGAGACACTCTACCGCTTCTGGCTCCTCCTAGGTCATTGAAACGTCTCCCTCTACTGAATGCCGTTATACTTTTGTTCACCGACATGCGGGCCATGCAGCGCGCGGGCCCAAATGCCATCCACCAAATTAGCAGGCAGTATGCAGGCGGAGAGTCACCCCGGTCGTAGCACGGCAGTAACGAGCCATCGTATCACAAAACCCCACCTCCCCGCAGTCTAAGTTTGACGGACGAAGCAACCATCATTTCACTCCTCGCTGAATCCCCTTCTCCCTCACCGTCTTCAAGAAAGGCAACACTCGCATCTGCCACTGTTCTTCTCTCCCAACAAAGGGAATGTAAGAGGATCCGTGATGTTGGTATATTTTTGTTCAGAGAAAAAAAAGAACTTTTGCAAAGCAGTAACCGATCCTCACTCTCTTTTTTGTTTCATTGTCATTGCGATTGTGTTTTCCTTTCAGTGGTCTCCTAGTATTTGTCAGTTTCATGATGGACCAAGGAGAACCAGGAAAAGATCTATCGATATTGGAGTAGACGCTGGAGGCTGATCCCCATGAGATAGAGAGCTCCAAGAAGATGGAGGCAACCACCGAGCCGACCCCAGATACGTTGACGGCCACTATTGAGATGGTCAACGCCCTATTTGAGGTTACAACCCCTGTGGCACTGCAAGAG
>NC_057798.1:600961378-600973868 GCF_018294505.1 Triticum aestivum | reverse complement strand
CTTCTTTGCCAATCTCGATTGTGGTTTTTCATCTAAGTATGTGGTGAGTTTTTTTTAGAAAAGGAAGTATGTGGTGATTAATAATGCAAAATTTTATTAGCTTCGATGCCATGCTATAATAGTGGTTTCAATAACTTGTGGTTCTTATACCAAAAAGTAATTCAGAATTTGTTTATGTTTCAATTAGAGACCTGATGCAGACAAGGATTGTGTGGTTGTGCATGTCACTCGCTATGAGGCGGACGACCTGAATATACGCACGGGGAAAACAGAGTTCTTAGGCTGTTGGATCCGGGAAGCCATTTGCGGTTATACCAATGAAGAGTTGTATTCCAGCCTCACTATTGTCAGGCGTGTTGTCCAGGGTGTACTGAAGCACAAGAAGTTCAAAGCTACTGCTCCGTTTGTGAGGCATACTGTTCTTGTCAAGCTTACGCGAGAAGATGACGTGGCATGACTCCACAAACAAGTTTATCAGTGGCAAGGCCACAAGGTTGTCTTCATGAAGGTTCACAGGATTGAGCTGCTGCGGGACGTCCTCGATGATGTTCATGGCAAGGTCCATCTTGTGTCCAGTGCAAATTAGATCGAGGCATGAAATAGTTGCCCCAACTAGTGTTTAATAATAGTTTGGATTGTGTCTAATTATCCGAACATTGCCTGTTATCGACCCCTCTGGGGCTAGTGCTCTGTTTGAATCCGTCTATGGGAACTGCTGCTACTTTTGTCTGCCCGTGAATCATGTGAGAACCATCGTAATTGTTGCCAAAACAGATGCATCCTCACTAGTTTTTTCATGAATATGGCATGGTAAGACATAAGTTGTCATGGTTTATCATACGAGCAGTGTGTGAATTGATGAAATAGAGCACTCGTTTGAGAACCGTGCGCCGACGTATACATACATACTTGTAAACACTGTTGGTGCTACCCCACTTGTAAGCAGTTGTGCAAAACACGGCACATTGGCTCAGCTCGCTTCAACACTAGGCTATTGACCAGCTAACAATCAACAATCTGCTGTCTGACATATAAGCAACTACTATGTATCTTGTTACCATGGTTCATGCAGTTAATTGAGGCCACAATGTAATAAATTCCAAAGGTTCACACGCTAGTCCAGCGCTCATGTGGAACACTCACAATTAAACTCGTCTTCATAAAAATCTTGAAAAGCATAAGTTAAGCAATTTTATACATCTCAATGATTCATAGAACATAACAAACATATAGTAGTTCACAGCAAAAGACAAAGTTGTGAGAAGGTTTACAAATCAGGAAAAAAACAAGCAAGGCTTCTCTGAGCAAAGGGCCTCCCGGCAGGCTTAAATTTCCTGGAGTTCACTCTGGTTTTCTCTTGTTGCCACCATCCAGGGTTAGGTTCTCTCATTCCAGAATAACCAATTATAATTGTGGTCTCACCTAGAATGCTGAACTGAACCATGAAGTGTACTGACCAGCTGAAATGCTTGTTCATTACACTAAATTTAAGAACCGCTATTTGCAGAAATAAGCAGACCACAATGCCTCTTGTCCGCGCACCTGTCCAAAAAACCGCCATGCAGCCGTGCCAGCTAGTCCTCGGTCCGTGGATGAACTGGTAGAAAGTGCATTCCGAACTAGGATGCAGTTGTTTTTGCTCGTCTCTGCACTGCAATCAGGAAGTAAAACGTACGAATCAGCTTCTTTTAGATTATGTTGGTCATTCTACCTTAGTTACTACCAATGTAGGGATACCTTGAAGACGGGAGGTTAGACGACGGCAACGAGGGATAGCCATCTCATTTTGCGTAGTTGTATTAAAACTGAGGTGTGTGCTTTTGATTACGCGGATAGAAACGATACGGAGACATACATCCCAAAATGATATGGAGACAAACATCCCTGTTTGCGCAAATACGAAATACGGTTATTTAAATAGTGACACATATTACTACATTCCCTCATTTCCTCTTAGAACCAAGTTCTAGATTCATGCTACAGCTTTCCCACTTTCTTCCCTGTTTGAACCAACGCTTTGAGTTCACTGTATGAACTAGGTTTACTTCGAATAATAGTAGAAGTCTTGGTGGCTTTGTAATAGCGGACGGAAGTAGAAAAGGATCCACACGAAGGAGGAAGAGCTGGGGCAGTAGAGCAAGGCAGGTTTCGAAGGAATATATACCTGAGGGTCGCCGGCATGTGGCAAAGACGGTGTCGGGAGGCCGCATCTTGGCCACAATACCGCAGGGAGGAAGAAGGGGTCGGAGGCCCTCCCGAGCCGGCGCTCTCTCGGAGAGAACGGCACGGCCGCCGATCGGGACGCGCGGGCAGCCGTTGGTCTCCTCCCTCGCCGCCGACGACAGCTTGAACGATGCACCTACACCCCCTGCCTCGGTCGAGGTTGTCCGGCCGGATTTGTGACCAGCCGTGAGCTGAGAGAGAGAGTGTGGCCACCTATGTCTTCCTTAGATCTGGAGAGCATGAGAGAGCGAACGAGAGGAACCCTAGTAAAGCAAGCGCTAAGGCTGCTGCTTTTATATATAGTGGAGTGATTTTGTTGTACCGTCTTCAAAAAAATGCGCTCCTACATGTACCCACGAGTGGGTGTGAGAGAACTAGTCCGTGCGTGCACCGCTTCTCTTCGTGAGAGTACAATATATACTATGCCCAAAGAACGTTCGCCGCAAGAGTAATAGTATAAGTGTGTGATGTGTGAGCTAAAATAAAATGTGTGCGCCATCTTTTGTTTTTTAGAAGTTCTGAGCGTAGGGTGTGAAGAGCACATATGTGTGTGACGTCTACCTGCAGATAGAGGATGGGTGCGACGTGCGAGTCTGTGAGAGGACTCGGGAGAGTCATGACTCGTGAGGGTGCGTGTGCGTGAGAGAGAGGGGGGCACGTATCAATGCAATGCATGTGTCCGTAAATCATTATCCGACAAATGTTCGCCACAAGCCTTTTCCTGACGAACACCGTAAGAACCGTTAGATCGGCATCCGACAGTGTTAGTTTTGCCATGTCATTTAACAGAATAGCCACTCCTCCTACACACAAATCTTCCACGCGAGTGTTAGCAACTGCCGTATGCTCCCTCCATTCTGAAATGCAGTGCATATAGCTTTATTGAAAATTAGAACCTCGCAAACTTTTACCGAGTTTTCGTGTACAAAATTTCACATGTAGAATACCCTATATATATATCATTTCATTCATCTTCGATAGGTAACTATAAAGATGGGTGAGTAGTCTACAAAGAAAGACCATCGTATCACCCGCAGCAATTTCAACCATCCTTTAGTGTCGAGGAATATCATAGGAACTCTATATGATATGATTTTTATAGGATTTTCTTCCTTTAGAGCCAATTGATTCATTGGAATAGATTCATATAGTCTACATTTCAAAGGAAATAAACATGATATCATTATCATTTTTAGAGCCACTTGGTTCATATGAATGGATTCCTATACTCCCTTAATTTCAAAGGAAAATAAACATCAGCGTTTATTCAATAGAAAAGTTCCTATGATATGAACCAAATTACATCTCTTTACTAATCCCTCCTCATAGGAATTGAGATACATGTCATCTCTAGATTCAATAGAAAATTTCCTATGATGTGAACCAAATGACATCTCTTTTCCAATCCCTATTCATAGGAATTGAGATGCTCCATGTCATCTCTTTCCCTACAACTTCCACATATGCATCTTCTATTCCTAAATAGATAGTACAACCCACTAGTAGCTTTTTTCCAAAACATGCAACTATGGCACAAGAACTATATAGTGTGCCAATAACTTTGAAAGATGGTCGCTGGATGAAGCTAACCCGACAGTGTAGAGATGGGCAAATCCGAGCACTACTGGCCGTTGGATATCATCAACATTCCACCAGATCTGCCACATGTACAATTTAGAAGACTCCATGGTTGAACTTAAGCATAACGCACAAACCTCAAAACACAAGCACTTCTCCTTTGTTCTAGAATCTTCTGTATCATAATTGATTATTATTTTTCTAAATGAATTGCCATTATTTGTTTTTTACTTTATGATTTACAATGCACAACCCCATGAATCTTAAAATTTTTATAAAACTAATTGATTTTGAATGAGATGAACTATAAGAACTAAACGAACATCTACATCATGCATATATGACTCAAAGCTTTACATGCTATAGTGTGTATTTATTCATAATTTGGTTTCGAAATCTCATGTGTTCAATACATGTGTACCTTACTAGTTTTGAGTAGAGTAGCAAATTTCACGCGGCCCCGGGTATATCAAAATGCAGGGCCCATGCATCATTGCCTTTCAGTCGAACCTACGTCCACAATTTTTTGTACGTGTTATATCTCCACTGGTCCCCGAAGCCAAAATGCTTCCTCGTTCCCGTAAAACCAAGCGGCCCACACATATTTAAGGCATCGACTCGAGCCTGTTTACTACGACGTGGCCCCGCACGCTGTAGTACTCCTACAAACCCTACCGCCGCACTCATCATCGGTTTTCTTCAAGAGTACGAGGGAGAAGCCAATTTGTAGTGGAGGCTCTTTCAAAAAAAGGATATGTAGTGGAGACCCCTACCCTAGGGTGCCCTAGGTAGCTGCCGCACGCATCATTGTTTTCTCTTTTCTTTATGCTCTTGCGTGCTAGAGTGAAATGATGGTTGCTTCGTCTGTCCATCTTAATGCGGGAAAGGTGGGGCTTTGTGATTTGACCCCTCATCGCTCATTTTCTACTACTGCGGTGCTATGACTGGGGTGCCTCCAATTCCAACTGCTGCTCCGAACTATAATTTGGTGCTTCGCATGTGGAACAAGACGGTGGATGAGCCACATGTCTGCCAAAGGGGTGCTGTTAAGTGTGTCGCCATTTCGTGTGCGGAGTGACCCTGCTTGAGTTGCTACGCCAACGTGACAGGAGCATCCTACCACTTGGTTTTGCTCCTTGATGAATCCCGACTATATTGATCTAAAAAGATACGTGCTGAACTACCCTCTCCGTCTCGGTTTTTTATTTGTAGGCGTCTCGGTTTATAGGGCCTGCACGTAGTTCTAGGTCATCCATTTGACTAACTAAATATGAGTTACTATGTCACAAAAAGTATATCATTGGATTCTTATTGGTTGATATGTGAAGAAACAAGAAACGAGGTAGAAGTTAATGCACCGCGCCTTAGTATTGTGGGATTATTTGGTTTTCGTAAGATTACGTGCGTTTGGTTGCAAGGGTGGTCATGAATGGGTTGGGACCGTTCAGAAAATAGACATGTTTGGTTATAAAGCACATGAATGGTTCGAGTCAAAAAAAGAGAATATGCCTTGAAGATGTTGAACCATTCCACCCAACCAAATCGGTCGAATCAAATGGCCACCCTTTGCATGCATGACTATGTGAGCATGACTGGTGGCCCCGTCTGAAATAATTAGCTCATCTCTTATATTCAGCCAAACACATGAATTGAATGGATCAATCCCAAAAAAATGAATGGTCCCAATCCATTCATATGATACCTTCAACCAAACGCATCCGACAGAGGGAGTAGTTGTATTTAAAAGTCGACGGCGGGGCTTTTCCTGCCCGGTAGGCGGCGGGACAGTTCCGCCTAGTCGGTTCGACAGAGACGTGAGAAGACGAGGGAGTAGGCTGCTACAAACGTAGGGCTATGTGATTTGAAAGCGAGTTACTGCTGGACAGGTGGGGCCCTATGATTTGACTTGCCATTATCATTTTAACTACGGCGCTACGACCGGCGTGAGTCTCCCGATTCCTGACCACCTCCATACAGGTGCCTCTCCCAATGCTCCACCATGTAGTAGTAGAGGCTAGCTCTTGCATGAGAGCCCACTTCTCCACTTTTTCCTTGCCTCTCTTTCCTCCACATATGCAAAAATGCCATGTAAAGCGCACTATTGTACTTACTTGCTCCTACAGGTGCTTAAGCTTGCCACATAGGCATAAAGTCTGTTGTGGCAAGTTAATCAAGAAGAGAGAGACTAGTTTGGTGACCCAAGGAAGAAACGGTGCTAAGCGCGTGTACCTAGGTGAAAAGACATTTTTGAGTCTATAGCTAATTAAATGAAGCAAACTTAGCAACACCATTTCATTGGAAGAGGTCACTCCTTGGCAAATGCAAAAAATACTAGTACTCCCTGTGTCCCATTATATAAGAACGTTTTTGACACTACACTAGCTAGTATAAAAAACGTTCTTATATTATGGGACGGAGGGAGTACGAAGAAAGAGATAGAGAGGAGTAAAAAATACACTTATAGCCAACCTTGTTGTAGTATGAGTGACTAAGTGATGACTATGTATGACATGCCAACATCAGATAGCCTAACGCACCTTGTTAAATCTCCAAGGGCGCGACCACGCAAGCGACGCGACGGTCGTGGTAGGTGTGACCATGATACGGGCTGTTGGCAGCCCTTGGATCTGAGATCAAACGGTCGCATGCTAAGTTGCTGAAAGAATAACCCTCCAGGATAGGATATTCACCCATAGGTCTAGAATCACGCCATGCAACCGTTCGATCTCAGATCCAAGGGCTCTCGGAAGCCCATATCATGGGAGAATGGAAAGCCACTACCCTGCCGTTCGCACGCTGGCAGTTCGCTCCTACTCTTTCCCGCACGTCCTTTAATACTACGGCGGTTCGCTCCTAGTCATCCCGTCCATTCACATTACGGCAATTTCACTAATCCTAACCCTCCTCCCAAATCCATGGTGTCCCAAATCTTCCCGATCGGCGGTGAGTACAAGGTTAGAACCATCACCGGCGATGAGTTCGACGTCATCTACACCCGTACTTCTGCGACGGTGAAAGGATGCCTTTCTTGCTTTAGACGCATGTTCGAAAACTCACATGATGAGTGGGTCGCTGGGCTAGATGTTGAGTTCACCACAGTCGTGGGACGAGAGAAGGATCTAAAGGACGAAGAGAGGAAGAAGCCCGCCGTGATCCAGGTTTGCGTACATAATGTTTGCTTGGTCTACCACATATGCCATGCCGACGTTGAGTGCTAGGATTTTAAGAACTTCCTCGAGGACAAAATAGTCAAATTCGTTGCTGTAGACTTTAAGAACGACAAAGAAGTCCTCCGTCAGATAGACCTCGTTGTAGGCAACCCCTTCGACCTCCAGAAGAATCTGCTGGTGCCCTCTTGTCAACCCTCAATGCTGACCCTAGCAGGAGCCATGGTTCATCCTTCGTACCGCAAACTAGAGAAACCTCATTACACGTTTCATCATCATGCATGGCAGCGGAATGTACTAGATATAGACCACATCCACTACGCTGCAATGGATGGCTACCTTTGTTTCAATATCTACAAGGGTTGGATGAAGAGCAACAGCCAAGTTGGTGGTTCAAGCAAAGAAGTATCAGCCAAGAGGAAGAGGGACAAGGACGAAGTCGAGGACGTGGGCGAGGACTCCGAGTAAGGTGGCAGTGTCATTGCTCATGGCGGTTCTAAACTTCTAATGCAGTGTCTACCGGATTAGTTGCATAGTTTAATTTCAGGTGTGCTTAGTTTAATTTGAGGGGTGTGTTGTGCTGAGCCCCCAGCAGAACTATGTTATGTTTCTTCTCGTTACTTTAACTCTTCAACATGTACATACTAGTACTAGTATTTCTTTAATAGAATTTAGCACCCCAATTAAGCACGTACTAGCTTTTTTAATAGTACTATATGCATAATTTGGCGACGAGCATTCTCTATATGTACCACCTTTTTTTTTAAATTTCAATTTTTGCTCCATGGCGCAATCCATCGATAGTGGAGTACTGCTGTACAAAAGTATACATTTTTTAAAAGGCTAGCGTACTGTTCATCACACACATATATATAGCCAGTTAAATTCTCAACCTAGAACGATGTGCATGCCATGTAGTAAACCGATCCGGAGGAAGTATAGTAAAAATGAGGTGATTTTACCCAGTGATCGGCGGGGGAGCATGGCCGGTCATGCGGTCCACGTGTCATGATGTACCAAGGCGATGCGCATGTCCCTCTTGAGGTAGAAGCAATACTACTACGTGGTTTGAGATGATGTCGAACCGAAGTGTGAAATAATGGTTGATTCGTCCGTTTGGGAAGGTGCGGCATTGTGATTTGACATCTCATTGCTCATTACTAACACTGGGCCGGTACGAGTGGGGTGCGTCCCCCCTGCTGTTCTGCACTGTTATTTGGTGCTTGACACGTCGACCCGGTTGCTATATGTCCCACATGTCGGCGACAGGAAGTACAAAATTCATGAAAGGGAGCGTCGACGGAGGAGTATACTACAGAATTCATGAAAGGGAGCGACTTAGTTTTGGAAAAATCTGTTTTTACGGGGTTTATAGGGCTCATCTAAAAAACATTCGTTTTTCCGTTTGATAAGTCTCAATTCTAGTACTATACTAGTAGTAGTACCATTACATGTTGGATTTCGAGGTGCGTTAGATCACCCGACGCAAGCAGTGTCAAGAGGAAACTAACTAATGCATGTACAAGTTCATGGAAATTTAGTGGTCATTCATGCATTCGTTCTAATTAATGCCTCGGTAAACATAACATCTTGAGAAAAACGAGCGTACGGTGCAAACTACGAAATTAATTCGACCACTCACCGTCTACCTTGGTCGGAGAGATTTTGAAATTGAGCCATAAACTGGAAAGGAGGGAGTAGTAACTTTTGTCCCGATTACTATTTGTGGCCTTGTATAGATGCAAAATGTATTTTTTTATAGTGGCCTTTTATAAGTAAATAGAGGGAGTACTAACCAAAGTACGTAGTAGGGACGAGGAGTAAACAGAGGGAGTAGTAAAATTTTCTCCTCGTGCTGCGAGCCACCGCGCGCGTGGGCGAGGGAGCGGGCATAAAGGCATACAGTAGTACTCCAGCTTCACCTCATCCTGTGAGCCACAGCGCTCGTGGGCGGGGGAGACGGCATACTAAGCAAGCTTCTCCTTGTTCTGCAAGTTGACGGGACACATCAAAAGTACTCCAGTGTATAGAGCCTTGCCTCTAAGGTAGGCCCCACATGGTTTGCCTCTTTTTTTAATTTAACATAACGCGTCAAGTCGCAATTTGTTTGTTCACCCTTGGTAGACGATCCTCCCTCCACCAAGTGGACAACCAATACACATGCCAAATTACCACGTGGGCTGCCTTTTTTGTACAGAAATGAGCTGCATTGTGTACCCGCGCGGGTGTGGTTGGGAAAGAGACGGGAGTACGTGCGACATGCGTGCACCTCTTCTCTTCGTGCACGTCCCCCACCTACGTGGGTGTGTGTGAGAGAGATACAAACCTAGACATAATGCGCCGTCCATCCCCATGCCTCCACCCAGTCCGACCACCAGTCAGCACCACGGCACCACGCCCCACTCCTCCTCACCTTATCTCTCATATTTCTCCCTCCATTTTTATATACAAGGGTCCACTATCAAAATTACAATTTGCAGATATACAAGGCCACTAACACTAATCGATGCAATATTAATGGTGTTTGCCTCGTGGTACTAGCAAAGGAGGACATTAATTATCCCTTGCATGCATGCGGGAGTTTGTAAAAAAATGCATCTTGATGTTCCGTGCAATGCACGGGCATCTTGCTAGTCCATGAAGACAACACATGGCAAAATTCCCCGGCGAACGAGGGATTTGAATCTGTTGGGAGGGGCTGTTTGGATCTTGCCCGGGGTAACCAAAATATTGGCGACCCTTTTGTCCACCGGTGCCTTTGCCACCGATGAACGAGGAACGGCTCGGGTGCTCATGCTGTCATGCATCCTCCAGCACGCATGTTGGAGACGAGCTCCCACGAGCTGTGTTTTTTGTCCCACAACGCCGCCCGAGCTGCCCGCAGACCGATCAGCGACCCACAAATTACGCCATCCAACCGTAGCCGCACACATTATGACAGCAACTCAACCAACCGGACGAAATTCACGCAAACACGTAGACAAACTGATACTCATTCATGCAACCACCGGAGTATTTAATATAAACAACGACGGAAATCATGTAAAATACCGGATTTTCACACAAACTTGACAGATTTCATTACATTCAAATGAACTACGTGGTGCTAGTTCTGGACAGCACAGGTATATAATACATGGCCTAAATGGTCGCCCGCCGATCGATTTGTGTTCCTCATGTCCGGCAGCATAATCACCAGACTGCCGGGAGCCCTGGAGGTATATGCTTCAGCGCAAAGGAGGCTCGCTTCCCCACTACCCAACTGATATCATTGGCTGGTGCCGAAGATGACGGTGGCCGGCACCGGTTCGAGTTCATCACCGGCCACTACTTCGCCATGGCCGGCACCGGCTCGAGTTCATCCTAACATTGACCTCTTCTGTGGAGCACCCGGCTTTTGTCGCTGCTTGCATGGCGCGGCCCCTGGCATGGGAGTCTCGGCCACAGAAACGGGAGACGCGGTACGAGGCGGCGGCGTGGACGGCAGCAACGACGCCCGTTCGCCGCTCCTCGTCGAGCTGGCCTGGAGCGGCGAGTTGCTGAACCGCGCGCCGGCTTGGGGAGGCAACTGGCTCCGTCGGGCGAGGGGAGGGAGGTAGATCAGCGAGCTGCATAGCTCGTATCCGGCGGGCTACACAGCCGGCTTGGATGCGGAATAACTACTCATCGTAAGCCATTGTAAGAGTGGACAAAATGGTGGAGGAGATAGGGGAGCGGCGGAGGTGTGCGATTCTTGTCTGGCGTTTGGCCTCATTTAAAAAGGAGATTAAATAGACGGCGGACGGGAGGAGCTCAGCCGGCATTGCATTTAACGCCAGACCGGTCATGAACGGATGTGTGTCCAGAGTGGGTTTCTCGGCTTCCACACGGGCGGGTTTCATGGAGGCGTTTGAATGCGGCACGGAGGCGTGTTCAGCCGAGCGTGCTGCGAGTGGCGCCCTCGACTCTGACCTAGGACACTGCACCGTTCTTCCACTGATGTGTGGGCTCTTTGGGTGCATGGCCTGCATGTCAGTGACCCAACACAGGCAGCACACAGCAGAGGAACCTTTGGTGGGCCAGGGCGGTCATAAGCGGGCATTTCATGAACCGATGATTGTTCATTGAGTGTGACGTCATCTTTTCATGTAGTTAAGCATGTGTCTTGCATCGTGTGCTGTGTGCATGCAGGTGTGCGAGTGTTGCGTGCGTGCAAGGGTGCGTTTCAGTGTTGCATGCATGGGTGCATACGTGCAAGGGTGCGTTTCAGTGTTGCATGCATGGGTGCGTACGTGTGTGTGTTCGTGAGTGCATGTGTATGTGTCAGTGTTGCACACCAGCATGCGTGCATGTGTACGTTATGTGTACGTGTCAGTGTTGCATGCCTACATGCGTGCCTGTCTTGTGTGCGTGCATGTGTACATGCGGGGTGAGGCTACACGTCAGTCGACTAACTTTTTCATCTCTAGTCATTAGATTTTCCAGCCATTGGATACGAAATCAAGGGCCTCCAGTTTATCATCAAAGTCCACCCCCCTACCCCCGAGCCGCCAGCCACCACCGGCCGAACTGCCCGCCCCCGCCGCCCGCGGCCGGCCCGCCCTCCCCGAAACAACTCCCCACCGCCGGTCCGCCGCCGCACCTTCGAGAGAGTGGGCGAGCAAATATGATCTTGAGATTTTACGAAGTCACCATAGGTGCCTCGTAGTCGAGTGGAACGTCTCCTCCCACTGAACGTACATCGCCGGAAAATACTGAAATTAACACAAGATAAATGCGAGCACCGGGACTTCAACCTTGGTGGGCTCGAGAAACCACTGTCCTCTAACCATCCAACCACATGTTGGTTAGCACGACAAAATGTATGTGGTGACCGTGATGAGCTTATTCTGAAGTCCAGTGACCATATCGTGCTTTCGCTTCAAATACAATGACCGTAAGTGCCATGAACAAAATACGGAGCACACATCAAATGCAAAGTCCGTCAGTGTTATCAACAAAATATGGAGACGTATCGTGAGCTAGATACCGTTGTACTATTGTATATGCTTATTTTCTTAGTGGCTGATTGCGTGTGTGGTGTGGTGGGCACATCATTTCTAGTTGTGGTGGGTCAACATGAAGACTCATGGGTCAGTTCCATCCTGCGCCACATATAGGTTGGACCGACACGTATTATATGGAGACCCATGTGGAGGACTCGGCGTACAACACGAAGCTACCAGAGTCGTGGAGGACTCTATCCCCACTGGTGATAAGCCGAGTATATATGATTTGTAACCCTAGGCCCTTAGTATGTTATACAAGATTGGGGGCTAGTTCGTCGATAGTATACACACACGCACAATGCCTGGTATTCACGTGTACTTTGTACACACCCCTAACACTAATATACAGTACCAGGAGTAGGCTCTTTATTCAACTGCAAGGGTCCGATCCGAAGTAGGGTAAAACTTTGCCTCGTATTACCATCCAGCCTAACAGCCAGGGATATCCTACCGAATGATATGATGAAATCATATCTGCCAACTACTATTAGAGAG
>NC_057798.1:600942450-600961099 GCF_018294505.1 Triticum aestivum | reverse complement strand
CGGGAGACACGTAGGCACATATATGTGCATCTAGAGGGCTAGTAGAGACCGTGCATGTGTATATATGCATGTGAGAGAAATAGTGTTTACCAACTAAGATTAGTGAAAAGAGTGGTACATAGTAGTCAGAAAGAGAGATAGAGAAACATAGAGAGCATGTGCGTGAGACACCCCGACACCCTGACAGAGATTGTGAGCATGTGTGAAAGAGAAATGCCGATGCATATAAAGTGTGTGCACTTATGCGTTAGATAGAGAGATATCTACGTGTAAAAGGCGGTTCTACGCATTAAATTAAAATATAAATGGCATTATTATTTTTGGATCAGATCATGAATTTTGCAAAATTGCGTATGGACGAAAATCGGTCTATCAGACACCCATACTCCATTGAATTCTAGCATGTGCATGTGTTTATTTCATATTATCGATCCATAGAGTGAGAGCGGTTTGAAATACAGGCAATGGATGCTTTTGCAATTCATATATAAACATTAATTAGTGCACCCCATGTCGTTAGTGTGAAGCACTTTATACATTTGTCACTTGCGTGGATACATTCCAAATTGCTAGCTACGAAATAAAATACATGTCGAATTCAACATAAAGGGGGTTTCGAAGATTCGAATTCATAGGAAGTGCATTCATCTATTTGAACCCGAGATAATGTAATTTGTAAATCAGATGTAAAAGGGGGCATCAATCTTTGTTGTGAGTTTGAACATGGTATATATATTCATACGCATATCTAACTTTTTTTTGCAACCAAGGAGATTATACCTGGAACCATGCATGAACTGAGGTAAGTTGCATATTTTTTAATATATACTCGTGTACAATGTATATTAAAATGTACCCCCTCCATTCCAAAATAATCATAGCTTTAGGATTTTCAAGAGTAAAGATTTGTGAAGTTTGACAAATCCTGAAAGTTCAATTCAAGAGAACCGAAAACGTTAATGCTTCTGCTCCCAAATATTGAACGAAGCGCCAAATAGGCCTCTGGTCACCCAAAACCGCGCGAGACTAATGTTTTGGTGGTAGGAAATTACTGTCCTGACTCTGGCCCGTGTAGCCTATCGGTCCGATGTCCAAAGGTCTAAACCAGGGTAGGTTTGTAACTTCACCAAGACGCTAGTCTCAACCGCCTCCAAGAAGCATTCATACGCCGTGGGTGCCTAAACACCCATGCGCTCGGCCGCAATCTATCCCGCCCACATTTGGGACACCTGACATGATTGTCCTACCCCCAACCCGCAATATGTCCGAAATTTTAGATGGGGGCAAAGTTTGTAACTTTCCCCAAATTTCAAACAAGCGCGTCTCAAACCGAAACATTGTTCCCCCTTAGTTCCCCGCCTCCCTCCGTTTCCCCATTCATACTCCATGGGCGCGAAAACACCCTCTCCACCAGCCGCGAAACCCCAACCTCCTCTGTCCTCCACCCCATAGAGGCCAATCCACCGTCGCCCTCCTACATCACGCCGGAGCCGGTACCCCGATGTCGTCGTCCAACGCAACCGCAACCGCAACACCCTCAAGGACTTAGCAGCTCAAGCCTAGGCAGAGGTGCCTCCACGACGCCGACGCCGACGTGCGCCATACCAGAACCACTCCGACCAGGCCATCCCGCGCCTCACTGCTGCGGCTCCATTGTGGCAACCATCCACCGCACCGGAGCTGTTCCCGCTACGCCGTCATTCGCCGCCTCGGATCTGCTTCCCCGCTGCCGACAGACAGCCACCGCACCACACTCAACAACTTGGCCATGGGTTCGTCCAAGGCTGCACCATCCTCCACAACTTCTGGTTTCCGGCGAACAACAAGATCATCGGAAAAACAGAAGTAGGACACAGCACTGCCAGTAGAAAGAGGTACTGCTCTTCCCTTATTCGTGCAAATCTTACGTCTTCGCTCACACTGTATTCATCCCACGAAAGAAACTAGTTGAGCGCTTCTTACTACATCTT
This sequence comes from Triticum aestivum, assembly GCF_018294505.1. Lineage (NCBI taxonomy): Eukaryota > Viridiplantae > Streptophyta > Magnoliopsida > Poales > Poaceae > Triticum > Triticum aestivum. Next base: position 600,959,129 of record NC_057798.1, on the reverse strand, counting down.
CTTCGTGATACTAAATGCACAAGGTTTCCTCCCTTTTACTATTTCACCTTTGCTAGAGGTCAGTAGCCCGCCTGGATTTCAATTCAGGGTCAGTCGAACCGCAATTAAAATAAGCAGCACCCGCTTAGGCGCGCGGAGCACCTAGTCCGCCTATTCCCCGGGGAAGCGGCGCATCGGTGTCTATCATAGGGGTGTGGGGTGCAGGAGCTGCTTGCGCCCGATCTGGAGGTCGGCAGGGCTTGAATGGCCGGGGGGGCGGTGCCAAGCACGGCGGTGCGGTGAGGTCGAGGGGAGGGCGCAGGCAGGGGAGGAATACTGGGCTGGTGGTCGCTGGCGTTTCAAGGAAGATCATCAACGCTCACTGGCTAGAGGTAGATGAAGGCGATCTCCCCGTTCTTTGTACATCGTACGATGCAGAAAAAATGGACTGGCCTATTTTCTTTCAGTCGACTGTTATTTTCATAGAATCCTGTAGTAATTGAGTGTGCCATGCATGTTGTAGAGCTATCGTATGTCTCCCGTCATTTATTTCTCACCGACCTGCTATCTGCTACCTTTACACTGTACTAATTGTGCACACAGTTCACCCATACTCGCATTATTGTTTTTTATGCATGGGTATTTCAGACTCTGACGTAGTGTTGATGAATGCAGAAAAGAAAAGACAGAAGTCGCTCCAGTGTAATTCGAAGATAAGCAGTAAGCATTTCAACGCTCTAATGGGTGCAGTTTCAGCAGTTGGAGACAGTAAAATTAGCTCTGCAGTTGATGATCTCAATTGCCACATACAACCATCCCAGGTGCTTGCTTTAACTTCGCGCTGTCAAATGTGGTTGCTTGTTGCATATGGTGTCTATCTTGTATTGCTTCCAATTTGGTTAAGTTGCATCTGCTTACTTTACACATTATACCTTTGATAATGACATGCCTTCCTGTTTTTGATACATACTACATATGTCTATTAACCATGTTCGTACATCAAACTAATGCTCTTTTGTATCCCTCGTCAATCACTTATGATGAGACAGTCACCCGGGTGGGTTACTGTGAGACGCCCTACTCGTTTAAAGAGTGCAGTGTCATCCTCCCCACATGATTCTCAAGAAACAGCAAGGCTAAATGAAGATAGTCAACATAGCTCTCTAGTTGATCACCGCAATTCCCCCACACCACCATCGCAGGTGCTTGCTCTTACTTGGCAGTGTGATATGTGGTTGCATGTTGCATATGGTGTCTACCTTGTAATGCTTCTAATTAGGGTAAATTGCATCTGCTTAGTTAACACATTATACCTATGAATATGACATGCCTTCATATTTTTGGTACATACTACGTCTTTCTATTAACCATGTTCTTACATCAAACTACTTCTCTTGTGTATCCCTCATCAATGCTCCTAATTTGTTAATTTGCATCTCCTTAGCTTACACATTATACATGTGAATATGACACGCCTTCCTGTTTTGGTACATACTACATCTGCCTATCACACCATGTTGTTACATCAAACTATTGTTCTTGTGTATCCTGCGTCTATCGCTTATGACGAGACAGTCACGCGCGTGGGTTAATATGAGATGCAATACTCTTATAAATAATGCAATTTCATCCTCTCCACATGATTGTCAATAAACAGCAAGCCTAAATGAAGATATTGAACATTGCTCTGTACCTGAAGACAACACTTCCCCTACACCACCATCACAGGTGCTTGCTCCAACTTCGCAATGTGATATGTGGTTGCATGTTGCATACGGTGTCTAGCTTGTAATGCTTCTAATTAGGGTAAATTGCATCTGCTTAGTTTGCACACTATACCTGTGAATATGACATGCCTTCCTATTTTTGGTACACAATACATCTATGTGTTAACCTTGTTCTTACATGAAACTACCTCTCTTCTATATCCTGCATCAATTACTTACGATGAGTCACCTTTATTCGTTGCATATTGCATATTATTTCTAGCCTGTTGCCATGTATTGCTTCTAATTTGGTGAAATACATTTGTTAGGGCACCCTTTTAATTTCACAGAGTGATATTGGTTTCATCTTTCATATGGTTTCTAGCTTGCATCGATTCTAACAAGTTCAAGCACCTTGTGCTTAGTTTACATTTTATACATCATACATGTCCATATGTCACGCCGTCCTGTTTTTCATACATATTCCATCCTCCTATCATGCGGCTACCTTACATGAAAGTAGTGTTCGTCAGTATCATGCATCAATAAGTTCTGAAGAGCAAATTTTATTCCTTTTTCTTGTGGGTTTGACTTGACAAGGCAAAATCAAGAAAGAGGAAGGAAAAGAGTAAGGAAGGCGATGATGGTGGTCCTCTGCAGCAACATAAATGGAGCATCTGTACCGATTCTCCTTGTACTGATAGTGCATTACATGGTCCAAGTCTCCGCTCCCCTACTCTACCATCCAAGGTGCTTGCTCTAACTTGGCAGTGTGATATCTGGTTGCATGTTGCATATGGTGTCTAGCTCGTATTGCTCCTAATTAGTGTAAACTGCATCTGCTTAGCTTACACATGATACATGTGAATATGACACGATTTCCTGTTTTTGGTACATACTATATCTGTCTATCACACCATGTTCTTACATGAAACTACTCTTCTTGTGTATCCTGCATCAGTCACTTATGATGGGACACCTTTAAGTTGGCAGTGTGATATTGGTTTGTGTCTTGAATATGATTTCTAGCATGTATTGCTTCTAGTTTGATGAACGCCACCTATGACGAGACAGTTTTAACTTGGCAGAGTGATATTGATTGCACCTTCCATATGGTGTCTTGCAGTGTTTCTAATTTGTTGAAGTGCCTTCTGCTTAGTTACCACATCATAGGTGTGAATATGTCAAGCCATCCATTTTTTCGTACATATTCCATCCTCGTATCATGACTTTGCCTTTCATCAGAGTAGTGTCGTCAGTATCATGCATGAATGAGTTCTGAAGAGCGAATGATATTCCTTTTTCTTGTCGGTATGACCTCAGAATGCAAAATCAATAAAGCTGAAGGAAATTGGCAAGGCATTGGATGATGGTGGTCCTTCCGAGCAACTGAAATGGAGGTTCTCTACAGATTCTACTCCGCCATCCTCCCAACAAGATTCGCAAGACAACGCAAGGCTAGACAGTCAACATAGCAATGTAGATGATGAGCACATCTCCCCTACTCCACCATCACAGGTGCTTGCTCTAACTTAGCACTATTATATGTGGTTCCATGTTGTGTATGATCTCTAGCTTGTATTGCTTCTAACTTTGTTGAATTGCATCTGCTTACTTTACACATAATGCCTGTGAATATGACATGTGTTCCTGTTTCTACATCAGACTACTATTCTTGCATATCCCGCATCAGTCACTTATGATAAGGCACCTTTAAGTCGCCACTGTGTTATTGGTTGTGTCTTGTATATGATTTCTAGCATATACTACTTCTAATTTTTTGAAACGCCATACAGTTTGAACTTGGCAGAGTTATATTGGTTGCATCTTTCATATGGTGTCTAGCTTGCAGTTCTTCTAATTTGTTGAAATGCCTTCTGCTTAGTTACCACATCATAGGTGTGAATATGTCACACCATCCTGTTTTTCATACATATTCCATCCTCGCATCATGTGTTTGCCTTTCATCCGAGTAGTGTTTGTCAGTATCATGCATGAATGAGTTCTGAAGAGCGAATTTTATTCCTTTTTCTTATCGGTTTGACTTCACAATGCAAAATCATTACAGCTGAAGGAAATTAATTCGGCAGTGGATGATGGTGGTCCTTCGGAGTAACTCAAACAGGGGGTCTCTACAGATTCTACTCCGCCATCCTCCCAACAAGATTCGCAAGACAACACAAGGCTGGACAGTCAACGTAGCTGTGTAGATGATGAGCACATCTCCCCTACTCCACCATCATAGGTGCTTGCTCTAACTTGACACTATTATATGTGGTTGCATGTTGCCTACGATGTCTAGCTTGTATTGCTTCTAACTTGAATTGCATCTGCTTACTTTACACATAATGCATGTGAATATGATAGGTGTTCCTGTTTCTAGAACATACGTGTACACGATGAGCACATCTCCCCTACTCCACCATCACAGGTGCTTGCTCTTACTTGGAACTGTTATACGTGGTTGCGTTTTCCGTATGATGTCTAGTTTGTATTGCTTCTGATTATGTTGAATTGCATCTGCGTAGCTTATAACTTATACCTGCAACAATCACTTACCCATAAGACACATTGGTGGTACTCCGCACCGATGCAAACAGAGACTCTCTAGATTTGCCACTGCTACTGCTAATGAAGTTGAAGTCCCAAGTCTACATGATGAGTTCATCTCCCGCACTCCACCATCGCAGGTGCTTGCTCTAAGTTGACAGTGTGATAATTGGTTTCATGTTGCATATGTTGTCTAGCCTGTATTTCTTCTATTTTGATTAAATTGCACCTGCTGAGTTTATACGTTATACATGTGCATATGACATGGCTTTCTGTGTCTAGAATACACTGCATCTATCTATCATACCATGTTCTTACATCAAAGTACTGCTGTTGTGTATCCCACATCAGTAACTCATGATTGGACGCTTTTAACATGGCAGTTTGATAGTGGTTGCATCTTGCAATTATTTCTACGTTGTACTGCTTCTAATTTTTCGAATTGCCACTTATGACAAGACATTTTTAACTTGGCAGAGTAATATTGGTTGCATCTTTCATATGGTGTCTAGCTTGCATTACTTCTATTTTCTTGAAAATCCTTCTACTTAGTTTGCACATCGTAGCTGTGAATATGTCATGCCGTCCTGTTTTTCTTACATATTCCATCCTCATACGATTGTCTTACATCAAATTATTGCTTGTTTGTATCATGCATCAATGAGTTCTGAAGAGTGATTTTATTCTTTTGTGTTGTGGGTACAGCTTGACATGGCAAAGTCAAAAAAGAGCAAGGAAAATAATATAGTAGGGAGTGTTGTTACTCGTCGGGTGAAACGGAAAAGGCTCTGTCGTCGAGATTTTGCTGGTACTTATAGTGCAGTAGAAGGTCCAAGTCCACTGGCTAAATCTACAAACACAGTATCACCTACTCCACCAGCTGCAGCATCCGCTTCAACTATACCAGCATCTCAACTAGTTACTTATTCGTTTGCTCTGGAACTGGCCAGTTCCCAAGCTGCCGTCACACCTAACACTACTTCCGAAGCATTGTTGACACAACAGGACTTGGCAAGATCAGATGAACCTCATGAGCATCAACACCAAGATGGTACCTGACCGAGTCAAGTTGCAGTTGCATGCTCCTTTATATGTACTCTCACACTTTGATGTACACTAACACTTTCCATATTCGTTGTTGAACTAGCACCACGGCGCAAGCGGAAACAGACATCAGGGATAATGCTTGACAGATTAACAAAATCTAAAGGAGGGAGAATGGAGATCCATTTTGAGGTAGGTTTAAAAAGGCCACGTGATGCTACAGAGTCAGCCAAGTTAGTATCAGAGGCAGCCGTTGCCGTTAGGTGTCATGCGCGTATCCTCCCAACATGGATCCAGTAGAGGAATGAGAAAGACAATACCCAGTTTAACACCTTCCTTGACCATTTATCTGTAAGTAATGTTATTCATCACAATTAGTAATATTGTCTTGCTCTGTCCCATACTTTCTAGCTTCCTCCTAATAAGACTCACATTCTTTTTTCAACAGATGAGGTTCAAGTTGGATCCGAAAGATGATGCAACTAAACAAGCATGCACTCATGTTTTTCAGTATGCTCTGCGACAGTATCAGTACCACCTTAGAAAATCTCACTTTGAAGGCAAGGCTAACAATGAAATCGCCCAAACATCTCTAGTGGAATATATTACAGATGAAGACTGAACAGCCCTCGTTAAACACTGGTCTGATCCAAAGTATCAGGTAGGCTATATGTATTTACAAGTGTATCTTCTTCTAGGCTAACTGTTTGAAGGACAAAACCAACCGTTCTAAAGTGAAATTCCAACAGACAACGGGATCTCATAGCTATATTGCACACTGCGAGGCTCTTGTAAATAGTTGTTACTTCCTTCTTATTTTGAGCCATATTATCGTATCTATATTGACTTGTTCCAAATACAACGGAAAGCTCGTGCGGACCAAAAAGAACCTGAACCGAATGAAGTGCAAATCTTCAAGGATTGCCACACCAGCAAGATGAAGGGCATGAGCACACCAGTTCAAGCCGCTATTGTAAGTCCTTACTCCTTCTGCCTTGAACTGATTGGTACTGTGATGTGTTCATTTAACTACTTGGTTTGCAGCTAATGTCAGTTACTCTGTTCACTTTTATACACAGTTGTCTTAACATATCATTTCACCTTACATGGCTTAAAAGAGATGAAGGATATTTTTTTGGTCTGGATCTGTAATCTAGTTGTTATGTTCACGTGCGCACACAATGATAAAATAGCTTGTTTGTTTTATATATGTTTGCCCATGATATGAATGATGTCATACTATGTTCATCCTACTTTAAACCATGTCTCTTTATCCTTAGATGTCAACGAATGTGAGGAAGTAGACAATACAGTAGGCATGCTACATGGACATATGTTCCGAAAGTGATTTTATTATGTAGTTGGCACTACAATACATGCTAATGTATTACAGTAGTTCACCAAAATAAGTTATGTATAACGTTTAACCTACTTTGTTTGTTTTTGTCTCATTAGTAACTCACTGGTACACTAATCTACAAGTTCAAACTTTCAGGAAGCTATGGAACAAATGATTGAACAGCCACAACCACCTGAAGTTGACGAGGCTACTACAGGCACAATGTCACCTCTTGTTGTAGTGCGTTAGTATCTCTCCACTAACAGTGCAAAAGGCACCTTCCTGCGTAATTCTGGGTTGGTTTTCAAGGTAATCTCATCCAAATCGCCTACTGAACAAAATCTTCCTGCTAGATAGAGTGATATATCTATGCTCCAGACACAAGTCCAATCCCTAATGGATGTTGTTTTAGAAACAAGAATAGTGGTTGAGAAATGCCGTCAAGATATGAATGGTTTTGAAACCAGACTATCAGACATTCGCTTCGTTGTTGAAGAGCAATGGCGGAAAAAAGGTGGAGATCGTGCTGCTCCATCAGATTCTACAGCCTGAAACATTAGCACTCAGGTTAAATGATCTGTGCTTCTATACATCTGATGGTGCTTTTATGTGGAAGGACTGTAAACTTTATGCCAACAGGCCTTTTGTTGTATGATTGGAATTTATTTTGTTGTGATACAACATTTATGATGCTTCCATAGGCTGCAGTAATTATGACGCTATTTTTGTATAGTGTAGGTTTATCTTAGTAATGTATTCGGATGAAAGCTTCGTAGGAGCCCAACATGCCAACATTCGTTGGGCCCATTCCAATTGGGCTAAAAACGATTACGGGCCGATATAGGCATGTAGCGCACTAAAAATATCTGGGCTTATATTAGCATAAGATTTCAAATTTTTCTGGTAGGCCTGTGCCCATAGTGGGCCTTTAACAGGCCTAAACATAATTTGGGCCCTCAGTAAAAGTAGGCCGTTTACAGGTGTAAATATGTCGAGCCGATAAAAACATGGGCCTTTAATAGACCAAAAGTGAGATTGGGCCCTGATTGTGCCAAATAACCCACTGGACTTAGCAGGCCGAAATGGTGGCCCATTTACGATGCGGATATTTGACAGGCCGAAATTCGGACGGGCCGTAAATGCACTGACCTAATACACGGGCCTTTACCAGGCCAGAACGTTGGTCGGGCTAGATTATCGTCATTTTTATATGGGCCATTAATGGGTCCGATATGGCGTTGGGCCACATATGGCCCATGGTTTACGTCCGGCTTTAACGGGCCGAAAATGACAACAAGCTGAAAGTGGGCCAAATCTATAGTGGGCCTCTAACAGGCCAAATGACAGACATGGCCGAATATGACCCAAATCCTTCATGGTCGTTTATGGGCCGAAAGTTTTGATGGCCTGTAAATGGGCCCAAATGAAGCCGGGCCTTTAACAGGACGGAAATACACCGGGCCGTAATTCGGCCCAATTACTTAGCGGACTCTTAACGGGCCAGAAGTGACCATGGGCCGCATTGATGCAAAGTTTAGACCAGGCCGTTCATGGGCCAATTTTACAAAGAATGTTGGGCCTTTAGCTGGGTCGGCCCATTATGGTCTGCAGAATCTTGTGGGCCTTTAGCTGGGCCGGCCCATTGTGGTCCGCAAAATCTTATGGGCCTTTAGCTGGGCCGGCCCATTATGGTCCGCTAAATTTTGTGGGCCTTTAGCTGGGCCAGCCCATTATGGTGTGCTAAATCTTGGCCTTCGGTTGGGCCGGCCCATTTAAATTTTGTGGGCCACTTTTGGGCCAGTCCACGTGTCAACATATCATAGGCCCATCTCGACCATTGGTTGACTGACACCTGTGCCAACGCGGAGCTGACATGTGGATCCGTCAGCCAATGAGAATTTTACACGTGGAAAATCGGCATTGGTCGTGGCTGTTAACGGGTTATCGGATCCAAAATCCGACCCGATAGCTTAACGGTGTTCCGTTACGTTGGATGCCACTTGTCGGTCACCCTTGACGAAAGCACATCTGCGACACGCGATTTATCGTCATGGAAGTGGACACTTCCATGATGATAATTTTGGTAATGTCATGGAAGACTTCTACGACAGCACAGGTATGACTATCTTGATTCTGTCATAAATTTGTCATGGATGTACATGCATGACAAAAAACGCGACCTACTGTGACAAACACGTATCATCACGGAAGTGTATTTTTTTTTGTAGTGTGGCTCCATAGTAGTAGTTGCACGAACCGGCGTAAGCTGTCGCTCCACATCCTGCACAGTTAATCCGGCGCCTCAGTGCGCTCGTCCTTGGTCCACTACATCATGTGCTTCATTCCTTCCCCCTGCCGGGTTAGGCCTCCATGGAGGATTATGGTTCCGTCCACTGCTTGACACAGCTAGCTCTTCAGCATGCCTGCTGTAACTACGGCTTGGGCGAGGGGTAGAGTGAATTCTGTCCCGACTATATGAATAAGCCTGCTGCTGAACCATTGCTGTCTGGAGTAAATCTCTAGCCCGTCGTGTCTCAACCGTCGTAGGGGAATCACCTTGCATTGGAATAGCAGCCAATCTTGATGCCACATCAATCATATTATCCAAAGGGGTAGGGAAGTGACCTAGCGGTGTTGGCACGTACTGTGGCGGATCCTAGTTTTGCCGAGGCGGGTCCATCGTGCGCGGCTGATCCGGCGCTCTTGTCCTGGGTGCTTCAACCCGGTTCACCATGGGAGGGTTACTGGTTCCTGCCCCTGGCGTACTGAAAAGATTCCTTGCTTCATAAACTGGTGGTAGACGAGACTAGTGCCTCCTCCTCGTCACCTCGTTTGAAGCGTTCTGATCCAACATAAGCCGATAAGACTTTGCGTGAACTCGCTGAGCCTGAGCATTCAAAGTGGCCATCTCCTTGGCCATCCTGGTCTCCTCAGCAGCCATGTCCACTTTGGCTTGAGCTATCTGATCCCGCAACTTTCTGTCCTCCGCATTATGCCCATCCCGATTATCCGGATTAACCTCAGTCATCAACAATGTTGCTAAAGCATCCAACAAACCGGACAGAACTTGAGCCGGCGGGCGCGCGGGGCCTCCTGCCCTGGCTGCCGATCTGGAAATCATTGTCGCTACTGTTGAAGATTAAGGCGCGAGCTGTGTGCCAGCCATGAAAATTGCAACCCGGTTTGGCGGTTCAAAGTGGTCTGGAATACTGTCACCATCGAAACATCCCCCGAACCGGCCATCCTGTACCTGATACAAAGACTCGGTCTCGCCGGTAGATGACTCGCCATCAGAATAGACGGCCGTCTCACCATCGGATACCGGTTCAGATTCGGTACCATGGATGCGTCCTACGAACGCACGCTTCATGGCAGGCTGAACCCGGGCAGGGCTTGCACGCTGAGCCATCTCGACGAGGTCAGTGCAGATGTTCGGCTCAGGGCCCGGTTCGCCAATTTGGCCGATGAAGACGTGAATTTTCCTGAAGGGGACCCGGTACCCGTACTCGATTGAGCCGGTGTCAGGGCCCCAGCCAGCATCGTCGATGTAGAGCTTGCCGCGACGACTCTTGGTCAACCGGCCCACTGCATATCCTTTGAGTCCTTCGAGCTTGCCCTCCAAGAACTAGAAACCATCGTGCGATAGCCCCATGGTGGGCGCCAACTGTCGTGGAATTATCACGTCAGATGTCCTAGTGTGAGGACTTAGTCGTGGAGCCATCGCGACTAGGTTAGCTTAGAGGGGTTAAACTAGACAAAGGACACGGGGAGTTCATACTGGTTCGTCCCCTTGCGGTGAAGGTAAAAGCCTATGATCCAGTTGTGGTGGAATTGATGGGGTCTCCATAACCAGGGAGCAAATATGCTTTGCCTAGTTCTCGAGTTGTTGTTTCTTGTCCCTGAACCGCCGCCAGGTCGTCCCTTTATATACATAGGTTGATGCCCGGCCGGTCTACAGAATCCCGAGGCCGGCTCGTACAAGTGTCAGGCTCGGGTTCTTCCTTTCCCTAACTTACAACACAAGTTACACATCTCAAGGTGGTTTACATACATGGGCCCTAATCCGCCATTGGGCTCTGGGCCTCTAAGCTTCTGTAGTAAAGCGCCATAGTCTTCGTCTTCATGGGCTTCTATACAGATGACTCCTTGTGAGTATAATCCGGTCCCTCCTGGGCGGTTTATACTCAGTAGTCATATCCCCAACACGACGCGCTCTAGGAAGTCCGCCTCGGCCTTGTCCACGGCCGCCATTCTGGAGTCTGCCTTCTCCGTGGGAGCCCGGTGGAGAGCCTGGAGCTTGTGGAAGTTGGCACCCATGGCTTGAAGGAGTCGGTCCTCCTTGGAGACGCCGCCGCTGACGCTCGGTTCATCAACAACCTAGAGCCTGGTGGCGGTGAGGATTTCCTCGTCAAAGACCTCCCCCTCAACTGGCGTCCTAGCGCCTGCTGAGGGAGTCCTGGATTAAGGGGTCCTCGGACAGCCGGGATGTTGGGCTATGAAGATACAAGATAGAAGACTTCATCCGGTGTCCCGATGGGACTCTCCTTTGCGTGGAACGCAAGCTTGGCAATTCGGATATGAAGATTCTTTTCTCTGTAACCGACTCTGCGTAACCCTAGCCCCCTCCGGTGTCTATATAAACCAGAGGGTTTAGTTTGTAGGACAACAACAATCATAATCATAGGCTAGCTTCTAGGGTTTAGCTTCTACGATCTCGTGGTAGATCAACTCTTGTAATACTCATATCATCAAGATCAATCAAGAAGGAAGTAGGGTGTTACCTCCATCGAGAGGGCCCGAACCTGCGTAAACATTGTGTCCCCCGACTCATGTTACCATTAGCCTTAGACGCACAGTTCGGGACCCCCTACCCGAGATCCGCCGGTTTTGACACTGACATTGGTGCTTTCATTGAGAGTTCCACTGTGTCGTCACCGTAAGGCTTGATGGATCCTTCAATCATCTATAACAACGTAGTCCAGGGTAGGGTCTTCCTCCCCGGACAGATCTTCGTATTCGGCGGCTTCACACTGCGGGCCAACTCGTTTGGCCATTTGGAGCAGATCGACAGCTACGCCCCTGGCCATCAGGTCAGGTTTGGAAGCTTGAACTATACCACCAATGTCCGCGGAGATTTGATCTTCAATGGATTTGAACCCAGACAGCCGCACCCTGCCGCCATGATGAACATGACCTAAATTTATCAGCAGACTGTGCTCGGGAGATAGCGCGTGTAACCGCTCTTGCCCTAGATCTAGAGTAGAGCGTGCCATCCAAGTACGAGAAGCTCAACCTCGCCACAGAAGCCGCAGACTCAGCGGCGCTAGAGCCGAACATAGATCTAACCTCCAACGAGGCCTATGTCATCAGAACCTCGGACTCATCTCCGGCTATAGGCTCCGAACCGCGTATATCCACAACCATTGAATCTGCCCGGGCGCCAATCTTAGAGTTCAGCTTCACGGACATCTTCCAACACTCACCCCTAGGGGATGTGTTAAACTCATTAAAGTCTCTCTCCTTGTTAGGAGATTCTTGGCCGAACTATGTCCGGCTTGAGTGGGAAGCAGATGACAAAGAACTTCGTTACCCACCCACCACCCACTTGATAGCCAATCTCAACGATTTGACCGACATGCTTGATTTCGACTCTGAAGACATCGACGGTATGGATGACAATGCCGGAGAAGAACAGGAACCACCGCCCACAAGGCACTGGATAGCCACCTCCTTATACGACATATACATGGTGGATACACCCAAATAAGACAATGGCGATGATGAAAAGGATCCAGTTGAGGATAAACCTCCTGAGAAGCAGCCAAAGCGCCAACGTCAGCGGTGCCGCTCTAAACCACACCATGGTAAAAATAGCGATACCGGCACAAGAGGGAATAACACCCCGGACGACACCGAAGACAATGAAGACCCCGCAGTCCCAGCAATGGAGCAGGATGAGCAAGGTGATGGCGATCACAGTCCGGGGTCCCTATTCGATGTCAGCGATGCCGAAGACTCCAATTATCAACCTATCTCCGAAGAGGAGATCAGTCTAGATGACGATGCATTCATCTTCCCGGAAAAAATTGGAACAAGAACACCTCCCCCAGTGACTTATCGCCACCACAAGGAGCTTCAAAAGGCAGAAGCAACGGCTTAAAGCCGCACAATATACGCTCAATGATAAATGGAACGAAGTTCTCGACACTGAGGAAAAATACTGCGGTATCGCCAAACAAAGAGCTACCCCAAACGCAAACTGCTGCCCAAATTCGACGATGATGCTATTGCGCCCATACCGCCGAATAACAATACGGCCGATCAACCAGGCCGACCACCTTGTGGCCGAGAAAGAGCGGCTAACGACGCCACACACAAACCCGCACCCCCTCCCCATAAAGGAAAGGAGGTCGCAACCCTGAACCAGAAACACGATTTACGTGAAGACCTGGATAAAAGGGCTGGCAAAACCAAGTCCATTTACGGATCCAGGGAACGTGTTCCCGCACAGGATCAGGGCCATCAACCAAAATATGTCGGTCACTTACCAGTTCGGAACCAACACCGAACACTATAACCGTCGGACCCACGCCGCGACATAGCCAAATACAGGGGTGCTGCACACCCCCTGTGCTTCACCGATGAGGTGTTGGATCATGACACATCCGTGACATTTTGGGCCGAACAACTTTTTTTCTGTCGTACATATGACACTTCTATGACGATAATTGTGACAAAACCCGGTATCATCATAGATGTGGTGGGCTCCTACTTCTATGACAAAAAATCATGACAGAAAATGGGCTTTTCGTCCTGGGCGGGCCGGAGACGCAGCTGCATGACATTCTTTGGGCCGTCCATGATGGAAAAAACCATGGTAGAAGCGAGGGCGAGGAAAATTTCGGGGAGTTCCCGGTTACGGTGGGAGGTCGGGGGCCGAGCGATGCGCGTTTATCTCATACATGTACGCGCGTGTGTGCGAGGCGTTGGCTCTAACTGAACCCGAGTGAGGCATTGGGCTCTAAATGAACCCGAGCGATTGCACTGCAGGCTACGCATTACTGAACCCGAGCGATCAATCGATGGCTGTTAACTGAACCCGATCGAGCGATTCCTTCGCTAATGTTGCTAACTGAAGCCAGTCGGTTGGATGAACAGTGAGTGTTACAGGGGGGGGGGGTTGGATGAGCAGTAAGCAGTGGCGTTGCCTCTGGATGAACAGGACCCCATGGTGTGGAGGGCTGGATGAACAGTAGACGATGGAGGGGTGCCCATGGAGGGGTGGATGAACAGGACCCCGTGGTGTGGAGGGCTGGATGAACAGTAGACGGTGGAGGGGTGCCCGTGGAGGGGTGGTTGAATAGTAGCCGGTGGACTAGCGCGTGGTGGAGGCTGGATGAACAGGAGCCCGTGGATGAACAGTCGCATGTGGAGGCTGGAGGAGGTCGACGGTGGATGAACAGTAGCCCGTGGAGGCTGGAGGAGGTCAACGGTGGAGATGAACAGTATCCCGTGGAGTCCTGTTTTTCGGTACGCTACACCGCTCCCGATGAACAGGACCCCCGTTTCGACCATAGCGCTCCAACACAAGTCCGTTTCGTCCGTTTTGCGGTACGCCACACCCCTCCCGATCAACAGGACCCCCGTTTCGACTGTAGGAGGTCCGTTTCCTCCATTTTGTGGTACGCCAGACCCCTCCCGATGAACAAGATCCCGTTTCGAACGTGGCCGGTCGAACACAAGGTCGTTTCCTTCGTTCCGCGGTATGCCAGGCCTCGTTCCATCGCCTGTTCCGTCCAAGCCCTCCCGATGAACACGACCACACATTCCATTCAGACCCAGCCAGTTGGCTCCCCATGAACACGACGACGACAATGTTTCTCCGTTCCGAGCCAACCATGTACACGAGCCTGGCCGTACGTATGCGCGAGTAGGAGTTCGAGACCCTGCCCGTATGTACACGTACGTGGCCGTATTTTCTTTCTTGCACACTAGCGGTTGTACGTACGTGTACGTGCTACATGCGTGCCTCTACTACGACACATACGCGCCTCTACTACGACACGTGCGCGCCTCTACATCCACCAGTATATATGTACGTACACGTTCGCGACCCGAATGACAACGCTACGTACGCTTCGACCAGGTGGATCCCGACTGTCAGGCACTTCCTTGCGTGCTAAGATGTAGCTGGTGCGTCCCAGCAGTCAGGGGGAAACATTTTTTTCATGAAATACGGTGGCCCGTCCAGTGGGTCCCCGCTGTCAAGTGGAGGAATAATTATTTTGCATGTAATAAGGAGGCACTTCCTTGCTGCGGCCGTGGACCCAGCTGTCAGCCTCTCCACGTAGAGTCCACGTCCGATTGATGCCGTTCCTTGACCACATTGACCACGCCGCGCCGAGAGCACCAGGGCGGTGGACAACGGTGAGGCCTAGGGAGGGGACGACATGGAGTCGGGGAAGACGCGGCAGTGGATGCCCACGCGTAGAGGAGTACGAGGGTTCACTGGTTTGCTGCGGTGTGAGGCTGCCGTCGCCGCAGAATAACAGGGGGTGTCGGTGAGTAGAGGGATGGCCTGGCCAGCGGTGGGAGTAGTAGGAGGCGATGAGGCCTCCGCCACATCGCAGCCGGCCACGGGAGGCAGGAGCACGAGGGACGACCGGCGCTGGTTTGGGCGGCTGGAGCAAGAAGACCAGAGGTTTAAGAAGCACTATGGCCGTTGGATGGACGTCGTACGGTCACTGGAGCTAGAATCGTGCATATTGACTAAGTTGACAAAGACCTCCGTCCTCGTTAACTTAGTAGGCCCACAAGTCAGCCTGCCACTATACTGGGTCCCAACTAACAGGGGGACTATTCATTTTTTTGTAATTAATAAGGATGCACATCCTTGCGTGCGAAGATATAGCTGGTGGGTTCGAGATGTCAGCGGTGGTAATGTTTTTTCCCCGAAATACAGAGGCCCTTTCAGTGGGTCCCTGATGTCAGGTGGAGGAATCATTATTTTGCACGTAATAAAGAGGCATTTCCTTGCGTGCGGCCGTGGGCCCAGCTATCGGCCTCTCCACGTACAGTCCACTTCAGATGCATGTCAGTTGTTGACCATGTTGACCAGGCCACGCCGAGAGCACCAGGGCGGTGGACGACGGCGAGGCCTAGGAAGGGAATGACATGGAGGCAGGGAAGACTCGGCAGTTGTTTCCCACGTGGAGGGGAGTATGACTGTACGAGGGTTTACTGGTTCGTCTACCATCGCCGGAATAACAGCAGGTGTGGGTGAGTAGAGGGATGGCTAGGCCAGCGATGGGAGTACGGTGGGGCGGTGAGGCCTGCGCGGCAGCTGTAACACCCCGGATGTAGCTTTCCATATTTGTAACTCCAACTCTTGCCATTTTCGGCTATGTGATATGATATTCCCTCCGTGGTTGGGTTTTGTCTTTTGTTTTTCATTTTATTCATGTCATGCATATCATATCATGTCATCATGTGCATCTCTTTTGCATACGTGTTCGTCTCATGCATCTGAGCATTTTCCCCATTGTCCGTTTCGCAATCCGACACTCCCACATGCACCGGCGCACCCCTCTTGTCTCCTTTCGTGTGCGGGTGTTGAACGTTCTCGGAATGGACCGAGCCTTGCCAAGTGGCCCTGGTATAGCACCGGTAGACCACCTATCAAGTTTCGGGACGTTTGGAGCTCGTTTGATACTCCAACGGTTAACCGCACTCCCGCAAAGGCCTCTTTTAAGTTGCAGCCCAACACCCCTCCAAAACAGCCCAATAACCCATCTAACTCCCCTCCATGCTCTCGGTCGTTCGATCACGATCGTGTGGGCGAAAACTACACCTCATTTGGACACTCCTAGCTCCCTCTACCTCTATATATAGACCCCTCCCCCGAATTTCCGGACGAAACCCTAGTCTCCCCGCTCCCCTCGCGCTGCCGGACGAAATCCAGCACAGCCGGACACGTCCGCCCGCGCCACCGGACGAATTGGGCGCCGCCACGTGGGCGACCCGCGCCCACTTCGCCGCCCCCTGCGCGCCGGCCCGCCGGG
>NC_057798.1:600939795-600942013 GCF_018294505.1 Triticum aestivum | reverse complement strand
CCTCCGCCGCGCCGCCGCCGCCCGCGCGCGGATCTCCTCCGGCCTCCTCCACTCCGGCCTCCCCGAGGCTCCTCTCCGGCAGCCCGCTCCGGCCGTTTCTCCGGCCATCTCCCTCCCGCTCCGGCCGACGAACCTCGTACAGCGCGCCCAGATCCGATCGGGACACTCAGCGGTTGACTTCTTCTCCCCCGTTTTTTTCGTCTAAGTCTTTTTCTGATGTTAAAATCATCGCATGTTCATTGCATCACATCTTGGCACCCATAGCTCCGTTTCGTGCGTATAATATGTCAAATTATTCGCCTCGAAGAGTACATCATTTCATCCCACTGCATCATTTTTATGTGAGGTCATCTTGATGCCCGAAATGCTGTTAGAAGAGTGCTTCATATCGTTAGTTTCAGATTCTTATCAGCACGAGCTCTTTTGTCAATTTTGCCATGATTGATGTGTGCATCCTATGAGGGTGATCCCTAAATGTGTTTTGAACTAGGCTATGTCTTCTTTACAGAGGTGCTTACCATGTATTTTTGTGATCAATGTGGTGACTAGCACAAGCATGCAAACTAGGCTTCGTGTTAATGCTGATTTTAGTTCATGTTCTTCTGTAATTTTCACGCCATGTATACATGTTGCTACAGAGAGATCCATGCATATTTTGAGGTACTTCAGTAAGGGTGTTTTGAAAACATGGTTTTGCTCTATCCATCCATGGTCCTGGTTGCAATTATGGAGCAGTCTAGCATGTCATTTTCGTGCTCTACTTTTGCTTCAAAATGTTTCCTGGCAGATTGTTTACATGTTATTCAATTTGGCCGAGCTTGTTGTAGTTGGTCCGGGTATGCTATGATGTTGTTTCTTGCCATGTATAGCTTCTATGACATGCCTTTTTGATGGATGTATGCTTAGTTTATCATGAGGTGCTCTGTAGTGAGTGCATCGAGCTCACGAAGGTGCCTTCGTAATTATTTCAATGCCATGTTTTGTTTGCTGAAATCTGTTAACGTAACTTGCTATGTTTACGTGGGTGCCATCATATTTTCTGATCCTTTTTGGCTTATGGTCAGTAAGGGACTTTTGATCTATACTTTGAGTAGATTCATGCCATGCATTGCTTTGCTATTATAAGTTCCTGTAGCATGTTGATAACCTGCTCTGAACATTGCTTCGTGATGTTGTTTCTGCCATGTCCAACCTGATAATTTTATGCACTTTCTCCATGTTTGTTTGAACCTGTTATGATGTGATTTAGCCGTAGCTCAGTGTTCCTCTTTTGTAAAGCATCTCCTGTAGATGATCTCCATATGTATTGTTTTTATGTTGGGGTGCTGTAGCATAGTTTATTGTTGCATGCTAAGTAGCATCGCGCTGTTAATCGCAGCTTTGTGCCATATTTGTCTTGCTTGCCATTTGCAAACCGTGCATCCGTTCCCGGTGATCTTTATATTGATTTCAACCGAAATAATCTCATCTTTCCAGCGGCATACTTGGTTTGCCAAGTTGATTCCTTGTTCATCATCTTTCCTTCCGAAGCACGCATATGCATTGCATACCACATCCCGCATATCATGACATGGGTTGCATCATATTGCTTGCGCATTGCACCGTGATTTATTGTGGTTCCTTGCTTGTGTTCTTGCTTTGGGTAGAGCCGGGAGACGAGTACGTGCACGAGGAACCTGTTGAGTACGCTAACAAGGATCCAGTCTTCGACAACTCTGAGAACCTTGCAGGCAAGATGACCATACCTTCGAAATCATTTCTATCTTTGCTTGCTAGTACTCGCTCTTTTGCTATGTTAGCCCTGCCTGCCTTTGTTTACCATGCCTACCTATTGCCATGACAAACCTCCAACCAACCTGTCCTAGCAACCATTGATTGGCTATGTCACCGCTTTTGCTCAGCCCCTCTTATAGCATTGTTAGTTGCAGGTGGAGATGAAGGTTGTTCCAGGGCGGAACTTGGTTACTTTGGGATATCACAATATCTCCTGTTTAAATTAATGCACCCTATATACTTGGTAAAGGGTGGAAGGCCTGGCCTTATGCCCGGTGACTTGTTCCACTCTTGCCGCCCTAGTTTCCGTGATACCGGTGTTATGTTCCTTGATTTTGCGTTCCTTACACGGTTGGGTGATTTATGGGACCCCCTTAACAGTTCGCTTTGAATAAAACTCCTCCAGCAAGGCCCAACCTTGGTTTTACCATTTGCCACCTAAGCC
>NC_057798.1:600932368-600939538 GCF_018294505.1 Triticum aestivum | reverse complement strand
GGTCCAAACTAGAGCCACTTGCAGCACCACCTCGGGGAAACTTGAGGGCTGGTTCTAGTTGTACGTAGTGTTCATCCGGTGTGCCCTGAGAACGAGATATGTGCAGCTCCTATCGGGATTTGTCGGTGCATCGGGCGGCTTTGCTGGTCTTGTTTTATCATTGTCGAAATGTTTTGCGAACTAGGATTCCGAGACTGATCGGGTCTTCCCGGGAGAAGGTCTATTCCTTCATTGACCGTGAGAGCTTGTGATGGGCTGAGTTGGGACACCCCTGCAGGGTATACAATCTTTCGAAAGCCGTGCCCGCGGTTATGAGGCAGATGGGAATTTGTTAATGTCCGGTTGTAGATAACTTGACACTGGACCTCTTTATAATACATCAACTGTGTGTGTAGCCATGATGGTCTCTTCTCGGCGGAGTCCGGGAAGTGAACATGGTTTGTGTTATGATTGACGTAAGTAGTTTCAGGATCACTTCTTGATCGCTTCTAGTTTCTCGACCGATGCGTTGCTTCTCTTCTCGCTCTCACTTGCGTATGTTAGCCACCATATTTGCTTAGTGCTTGCCGCAGCTCCACCATATTACACCTTTCCTACCTATGAGCTTAAATAGTCTTGATCTCGCGGGTGTGAGATTGCTGAGTCCTCGTGACTCACAGATTCTACCAAAAACAGATGCAGGTGCCGAGGATACTGGCGCAGATGGCGCAACTGAGCTGAAGTGGGAATTTGATGAGGCCCTTGGACGTTATTATGTATCGTTTCCAGATGATCAGTAGAGGTGCCTAGTCGGGACGATCGGGGATCTGTGTAGCATTTGGGGTAGTCTTCTCTTATTTTGGTTCCGTAGTCGGACCTTGAGTGTAATCTGGATGATGGATGTTTATTTATGTATTGTGTGAAGTGGCGACTGTAAGCCAACTATGTATCTTTTCCCTTATGTATTTCATGGGTTGTGCGAAGATTACCTCACTTGCGACATTGCTTTCAATGCGGTTATGCCTCTAAGTCGTGCTTCGACACGTGGGAGATATAGCCGCATCGAGGGTGTTACAAGTTGGTAATCAGAGCCATCCCCGACTTAGGAGCCCCCCTGCTTGATTGTTTGTTGGCAATGTTGAGTCTAGAACAAAAATGTTTTGAGTCTTAGGATTATATATATCGGAGGGTAGGATTCTTTTTACTCCTCAGTCCCTTTGTCGCTCTGGTGAGGTCTCCTGACGTAGATGTTTTGACTATCCTCTTCTCAAATTTCTCTAAAAAAATTAGGATCACGCGGGTATCTTGGAATCGTTCCGATGGTTTTGTGACGAGAACATTGTTCTTGGTGCCTCCTGACATTTAGGGGTTGTGGAAGTGTCCCGGGGAGTTGAGCTCCGAGGTGTTGTCGTCAAATTTTATCGTTGCAGTTCTGGAATACCTGAGATTTGCCGACATCAAAAATCTCTTTTATGCAGTTGTTGGTGAGATAACCCCGATAACCCAGTACTGGGGCGAGCTCGGGAGTATTGCCATAACTCGTATAACGGATGCTTTTCGAAGGTTGAGGTACACGATTTCCGAAGGTTTCTTGGTTATGTGTTGACGGATGGATACAGCTGGATGTAGGGATTGTTAGTTTGGGTGAGATATTGTGCTTCCCCTGTATCCCCAACACTAGATTGCATAACCAGAAAGTTTCGGGAGTTTATAGGTGGGATTCAAGTAGCTCTAGCATTTCTTCCCGTAGATATTTGGTTTGTGATTGGGTAATCCTTACCACTTATTTGTTCCAGTTGCACCTTGTTTATTTCATTCATCAATCCCTATTCAAGTGGCTTCTCACCTTTATGGACGTGTGATGTTTTACTTTGGAATTCATTCGTTCATCCTTGTTCGAATGTTTATTGTGAAGACTATATGTTGCAATTTCTATCCGTTGATTCAACTTGTGTATCTGTCTATCAAGATGCTAACGGATGTCACCCTCTTCAGGATGGCTCCGCCAACGCGTCAGAATCCGGATCGCAATGATGGGAGTCAGGCGAACCCTCCACCACCACCTCCGCCTCCTGAGGCATGGCAAGCTTTGATGGCAGCCTCTAACGCCCATGCTCAGATGATGATCCAGCTCATGCAAGAGCGCAACCAAGGCCAAGGCAACCAAGGGAATCAAGGTCAAGGGCAGTTCAATCATCAGCCTCAGTTTCCAACCCTCAACCAATTCCTTGCAAATCAGCCGAAGTCTTTCAGCTATTGTGTCGAGGCCACAGACGCCGATGATTGGCTCATGGATATCAACAAGCATTTTGATTGCAGCAATGTCAGGCCTAAGGACTATGTCAAGTTCGCTTCTTTTCAGCTCAAGGATCAGGCAGCTGATTGGTTCCAGCAATACAAGGATTCCAGAGGTGGTCGAGTGATTACTTGGACTGATTTCTGTCGGGACTTTAAAGCTCACCATATTCCTACCAGTGTTGTTGAGAGCAAGCATGAGGAGTTCCGCAATCTCAAGCAAGGCAACATGTCAATGTATGAATACAACAAGCAGTTTCAGAAACTTGCTCGCTTTGCTAAGCAAGATATTCCAGATGAGAAGAGTATGATCTATCAGTTCAGAGGTGGCCTTAGAGAGGATCTGCAGTTAGCTCTCGTTCTTATTGAGCCTACTCAGTTTGATCAATTCTACAATATGGCACTCAAGCAAGAAGGTGCTCAGCTCAAGTGTGAGGCTTCTAAGAAGAGAACCAGAGATGCAGTGCAATCTTCTTCTTCCTCACAAGTGGCAGCTAAGCAGCAGAAGTTTTATCTTCCTCCTCCTCCGTTTCGTCAGCCTTACCATCAGAAGAACTCAGGTGCTCGTGGATCTTCCCATCCACCCAACCCAAGCTATCAGAACAAGTCTCAGCCTCAAGCTCCAAGGTCAAATGCTCCTTATCACCGTCCGCTCTCAGAAGTGACTTGCAACAAGTGCCAGCAGAAAGGACACTACGCGAACAAATGCTTGAATCAAAGGCGTCTTCCTCCTCCTCCTCCTGTGAGATCTTCAAGAAATGCAGTGGTCAAGCATAATCCAAAGTCTGCAAAGGTGAACATGATGAATGCAGCTCAGGCAGAGGATTCTTCAGATGTGATCATCGGTAATCTTCCTGTTAATGATATTCCTGCAAAAGTCTTATTTGATACTGGTGCGTCGCATTCTTTCATTTCAAGACCTTTTGTTGCCAAGCATGAGTTTGTGACGGAAAAGATTCCTATCCCATTGAAGATTGTGTCCCCTGGCAAGCAGATGACTTCTAATAATTGCGTCCCAGATGTTTCTATCAAGATGGGCGACTATAAATTTCTGTCTTCTCCAGTTGTTCTTGGCGATTCTGATATTGATCTTATTCTTGGGATGGACTGGCTTTCTAAGCACAAGGCTCAGCTCGATTGTGCTGCCAGGCAAATTCAATTGACACACCCTTCTGAGGATGTTATCATCTATGCTGCTCGCGATGAAACCATTCGGTTGTTTTCTCTCAATGAGAAGGGCGAATTGGATGCTATTTCTCAAATTCCAGTCGTTTGTGAGTACCAAGATGTCTTTCCAGAAGAGCTTCCGGGTATGCCTCCTCATCGGCCAGTCGAGTTCGTTATTGATCTTGAGCCTGGAACAGAACCCGTTTGCAAGCGTCCATACAAGCTTGGAACAAAGGAGCTAAAAGAATTGAAGAAGCAGCTCGATGAACAAGAGCGTCTGGGTTTGATCAGACCGAGTTCTTCCCCATGGGGTTTTGGAGTTCTTTTTGTCCAGAAGAAGGATGGCACGGACCGACTTTGCGTCGATTACCATCCATTGAACAAGAAGACAATCAAGAACAAGTACCCACTTCCCAACATCAATGAGCTTTTCGAGCAACTCAAAGGGGCTAAAGTTTTCTCCAAGCTTGATCTTCGTATGGGTTATCATCAGATTCACATTCGTGAACAAGACATTCCCAAGACAGCATTCAGAACAAGCTATGGTTCTTAAGAATATACTGTCATGTCTTTCGGCCTTGTCAATGCTCCTCCAACGTTCTCTCGCATAATGAACTTTATCTTCAACCCCTACACCAATGAATTTGTTCTGGTGTATCTCGATGATATTTTGGTCTTCTCCAAGAATAAGCAGGATCATGCCAAACATTTGCGATTGGTGCTCGACAAGCTCAGAGAGCATCAATTCTATGCGAAGTTTTCCAAATGTGAGTTCTGGCTTGATGAAGTTCTTTATCTTGGCCACATCATCTCCGCCAAGGGAATTGCTGTTAATCCCGTGAAGGTTTCTGCAGTTCTGAATTGGGAACCTCCTCAGAATGTCAAGCAGCTCCGCAGTTTTCTCGGTCTTGCAAGCTATTGCCGAAGATTCATTGAGAATTTCTCTAAGATTGCAAAGCCTCTTTCCAACCTCCTCCAGAAGCATGTCAAGTATGTCTGGACGCCTGAGTGTGACGTCGCTTTCAACACCCTCAAAGAGAAGCTAGTCACAGCTCCTGTTTTGACTCCTCCTGATGAATCCAAGCCATTCGAAGTATTCTGTGATGCTTCCCTTCAAGGTCTCGGTGCTGTGTTGATGCAAGAGAAGAAAGTTGTGGCCTATACCTCTCGTCAGTTGAAGCCCAACGAAAAGAACTACCCCACTCACGATCTTGAGTTGGCGGCAGTTGTCCATGCATTGATAACATGGAGACATCTCTTATTGGGAAGGCAAGTGGACATTTTCACCGATCACAAGAGCCACAAGTATATCTTCACTCAACCCAACCTTAACCTCAGGCAAACTCGATGGGTCGAAATGATTCAGGAGTACAAGCCGAGTATCGAATATACTCCTGGCAAGGCGAATGTGATTGCAGATGCTTTGAGCAGAAAGGCCTATTGCAACAGTCTTATTCTCAAGCCGTTTCAACCGGATCTTTGTGAAGCCTTCCGCAAGCTGAATCTTCAAGTTGTTCCTCAAGGCTTTCTTGCCAACCTCATAGTCTCTCCTACTTTGGAAGATCAAATTCGTGAGGCACAACTCCTGGATACCATGGTGAAGAAGGTGAAACATGGTATTGACAAGGGCATTCCTAAATACAAGTGCTATCGCTTGGATGACAAAGATACTCTTTTCTTCGAGGATCGAATTGTGGTTCCAAAAGGTGATGTGAGAAAGGTCATTATGAATGAGGCACACAATTCCCTCCTATCCATTCATCCTGGAAGTACAAAGATGTACCATGACCTCAAGCAGTCATATTGGTGGACTCGAATGAAGCGAGAGATTGCTCAATTCGTGAATGAATGTGATGTCTGCAGAAGAGTGAAAGCAGAACACCAAAGACCAGCTGGTCTCGTCCAACCTCTTGCTATTCCGGAATGGAAGTTTGACCATATCGAGATGGACTTCGTGACTGGTTTTCCTAAGTCCAAGTGTGGAAATGATGCTATCTTCGTTGTCATTGACAAGCTTACCAAAGTGGCTCATTTTCTTCCTATCAAAGAATCTATCACAACAGCTCAGCTGGCAGAGCTATACACCTCCAGAATTGTCTCCTTGCACGGCATTCCACAATTGATATCTTCAGATCGTGGAAGCATTTTCACTTCTAAGTTCTGGGACTCCTTTCAGACGGCCATGGGCACCAACATTCGTTTCAGCACATCTTTCCATCCTCAAACAAGTGGCCAAGTCGAGCGAGTCAATCAAATTCTTGAAGATATGCTCAGGGCTTGTGTCATTTCCTTTGGCATGAAGTGGGAAGATTGTCTTCCATATGCCGAGTTCTCCTACAACAATAGCTTCCAAGCGAGTTCGGGCAAGGCCCCATTCGAAATTCTCTATGGCATAAAGTGTCGTACTCCTCTCAACTGGTCTGAGATAGGTGAACGCCAACTTCTTGGCAACGACTTGATCACAGAAGCCGAAGAAATGTGCAAAGTCATTCGTGAGAACCTCAAAGCCGCGCAATCGCGACAGAAGAGTTACTATGATAGCAAGCACCCTGATTTGGCTTTTGAAATCGGAGACCATGTCTACCTCCGCGTCTCTCCAATGAAAGGCACTCGTCACTTCGGTATCAAAGGGAAGCTTGCCCCTAGATATGTGGGACCTTTCAAGATCATTGGAAAAAGAGGCGATCTCGCCTATCAACTTGAGCTTCCATCCAACTTTGCAAACGTGCACGATGTGTTTCACGTGTCATAGCTTCGCAAGTGCTTCAAGACTCCTGAGTGCACTATCAACTTCGAAGAGATCGACCTCCAAGAAGATCTCTCTTATCATGAGCACCCCGTTGCTATTCTTGAAGAAACCGAGCGCAAGACCCGCAACAAGTCAATCAAATTCCTGAAAGTGAAGTGGTCACACCATTCCGACTGAGAAGCCACCTGGGAGCGCGAGGATCACCTCTGTTCCGAATATCCGGAGTTCTTTCAGTCCTAGATCTCGGGACGAGATCCTCTTGTAGTGGTGGAGTGTTGTAACACCCCGGATGTAGCTTTCCATATTTGTAACTCCAACTCTTGCCATTTTCGGCTATGTGATATGATATTCCCTCCATGGTTGGGTTTTGTCTTTTGTTTTTCATTTTATTCATGTCATGCATATCATATCATGTCATCATGTGAATCTCTTTTGCATACGTGTTCGTCTCATGCATCCGAGCATTTTCCCCGTTGTCCATTTTGCAATCCGACACTCCCACATGCACCGGCGCACCCCTCTTGTCTCCTTTCGTGTGCGGGTGTTGAACGTTCTCGGAATGGACCGAGCCTTGCCAAGTGGCCCTGGTATAGCACCGGTAGAGCACCTGTCAAGTTTCGGGACGTTTGGAGCTCGTTTGATACTCCAACGGTTAACCGCACTCCTGCAAAGGCCTCTTTTAAGTTGCATCCCAACACCCCTCCAAAACAGCCCAATAACCCATCTAACTCCCCTCAATGCTCTCGGTCGTTCGATCACGATTGCATGGGCGAAAACTACACCTCATTTGGACACTCCTAGCTCCCTCTACCTCTATATATAGACCCCTCCCCCGAATTTCCGGACGAAACCCTAGTCTCCCTGCTCCCCTCGCGCCGCGAGACGAAATCCGGCACGGCCGGACACGTCCGCCCGTGCCGCCGGACGAATCGGGCGCCGCCACCTGGGTGACCCGCGCCCACTTCGCCGCCCCCCGCGCG
>NC_057798.1:600233417-600234170 GCF_018294505.1 Triticum aestivum | reverse complement strand
GACCATTCGGGCGGCGGAGACCACCCACGCGAAGCCCGCGCTCACGCGCATCCAGTGGAGCACGCGGAGGGCTGCGGGGGCGGCGGAGCTCGCCGGAGCAGAGCTCAGGGCGGCGGCCGGAGTTCGGCAACTTGTGGCCGCGGCGTTGTGGTGCACGGCAGTGGAGACGGAGGGTTCCTACGGGCTCCTGGCGCCACCAGGAACACGGGGACGCGCGCGGAAGGGACCGGCTTGGGCTCGTGCCACCGTGGCGCCATGGCCGGCGGCGTGGAGCAATCGGCTCCGGTGAGGAGGCGGCTGGAGTGCGGGAACGAGCGCGGGGAGGAGGGGAAATGGAAGAGGAGCTCACAGCGAGGTCGATGAGCAGCTCGGTGGTCTCGGGGAGGCGGCGGAGGCGGCGAATTGACCGCGGCGAACTTCGGTGGCCGGCGACGGAAACGGCGATGGTGGCGGCATTGCAGCACGTCCGGGAGGTCCGTAGCTCAACGAGGAGGTGGAGGGGGTTGTGGCGGAGCTCGGAAGCGGGTCGGGGAGGCGAGGGGAGGCCAGTGGCTACGGCGATGCCCGTCGGCGGCGGCGGCGGTTCTCGGGTGAGAGGGAGAGAGAGCAGGGGGAGAAGAGGAGGGCGAGGGAGAGTGAGAGCGGTGCGGGGCAGCTGCGTGGCTTCGTCCGGGGCATCGAGGGAGTCCGGGGAAGCAGGAGGTGGCCAGCAGGGGGGGAGGTGGCGCGCGCGCGTGCCGGCGAGCGTCGGGC